>NW_024103690.1:0-21429 GCF_003945595.2 Pipra filicauda
GACAGAGATGATGCCCAAAGCTCAGAGGTGGGCTCCTGAAAGTTGGTGCCATTAACTGCCCTTGGGAAGGAAAGCCCCCAGCCCCAGTGTTTCAGGGGCAGGTGACAGGGTGCCCAGGGCAGGCAAAGGCCAGCAACAGGTTCCTGTGCTGGCCCCTTTTGGATGGGAGCAATCCCTGACAGAGTCAGGTTGGCAGGTGGCATCCAAGGTTTGGAGGTGGCTCCCGGGGGGGATGACAGTCCCTTTCCTTGGGAAGGACAGCCCCCAGCCCCAGTGCTGGGGGGCAGAGGAAAGGTTTCCCAGGGCAGGCAAAGGCCAGCAGCAGCTTTCTGTCCTGGCCCTTTTAGCATGGCAGCAGTCCCCAGACATATCCAATTCGGGAAGTGCTATCCAAATTTTGGAGCTGGGCTCCTGGAAATGATGGCAGTCCATGTTTTTTCCAAGGACAGTATTTGGCCCCCATGCTGGCAGTGCAAGTGACTGACTGCTGAGGGTGTTGCCAAATACTCTGACATTGTTGGGATCAATCAAACCCTCGAACACCATGGGTTTAGTGTGACAAAGCAAGGCATTACTTTCTTTGCTGGCTGTGTATGTGGCCAACAACAATGCTGCCTTCACACAGACAGCAGGACATCACTTTTGCACCCATTTTCACATTTTTGACAAAGAAATTAATGTTCATTGGTGCCAAATGCCATAATTTCATTGTTCCATTTCATTAATTAGTATTTTAGCCACTCTTACTCAGTACTCTCTTGTTGCTTGTGCTAATTAGTTCACACTTTTACTCTTTTTAGCATCTTTTCCTCCAGTGGGCATTTTCCCCCACAAATGCTGAGCCTTTGTTCATCTTCCTCCTGACCTGCTGCTTTCTGCAGAAGGCCCTTGTTTCCAGATATGCAGGTTCAAGAACACATCTTTCTCTCCCAGGCTTTGTTCCCTGAAGCTTATCAAGGGTAACTCTCACAAAACTGACAGTTCTAGTGCTTTTCCCAAGCTGTGTTCTCTCCAAAGCAGCTTGTGAGGAATTGTTGCTGTGTGCTGGCTAAAGGTGATTTATGGCCTAACACCCCCTCTGTGATTAATGGAAACAAGGAATCCAAAGGCAAAGTGGGCCCACGGAAAGATTAGGGAAGTTCTCTAATTTGCAGGAAGGGCCCCGTGCTGCCCCCAGACTCTTGGCTGTGGCTCCTTGGGGCGAGTGTGTGATTGCCCCCGAAACTGGGACTCCAAGGTTCCCCTTTGCAATGGTGCCCGTCTGTGCCTGGTGCACTGGGAGAGGCCTGTGCCGAGGGCAGAGCTGGAGAGCCCCTGTGCTGCTCCAGGCCTGCAGAGCTGCCTCTTTGCCTGCAGCCCTTGCCAGCTGGGAGCGGGCAGGCCTGCGGGCTCCCTGCCTGCTCTCCAGCCTCTCCCGTGCCTCGGGCGCTCCAGCCCCGGCCCACTGGGGCTCCGCTGGCCTCGCTCCGTGGGGCCCGTGTCTCCTGCCCCTGGGCAGCCCCAGCCCACCCCGCTGGGCCATGGGCTGGCTTTGCCCACAGCCGGGAGCTTGGAGAGCCTGGGGGGAAAGCTTCTGCCAGGGGGGGCCTTCCCAGGCCTCCCGTCAAACCAGGCGGGGTCTCTCCTGGGAGCAGGAATTCTCCCTTGCTCAGCAATTTTCCAGGGCCTTTACAGTGGAAGTTTCTGGCAGGGGAGTTCCAAAATCGGGAAGTTTCTGAATGCTTTTCACTTGGGGTAGTTGTCACATAAGTGTCCAGGTTTTGGAGAAGAGATGCTGAACAAGGGCCCTCTATATCCAGCTGTAAATACTCTGCTCAACAGACAAGGTCAATAAAGTTCAAGCTCCAAACAAGCACCAGAGACCACCAAGAGGCCACCAGAAGACCCCCAGTGACCAAATAAGGACTTTGGAAGGACTTCAGAAGGACCTCTCTGAGCTAATTCCCATGGGTGTGATCTTTCTGAGGGAAGGAGTGAATATGTAAGACATTTGCTGGATGTGTAAAATTGTGAGTAAATCTCAGCTGCCCTGGGGGAGAACGGGACACACACCTGGTTGGGGGGAAGATCCTCCCATGGGTGAGGGGCTGATAACAAAGAATGGCTGCCCACTATTGCTCCCAAATTGAGCCTTGGGGGTTCCTTTTCTGCCCATTTACGGTCCCACCATGAGGAGACAAGTGCCCCTTGCAGCCCTGGGCCCTCATTGCCTCCTTGTCCCTGCTCAGCAGCCTGGGAGGTTGTCACAGGTTTACTTGTTCAAAAAAACCCAGGCAGGGAATGTTTCTTTGCCCTGCATTGCTGTAAGGGGGGGATGTTGAACGGGGGAGGGGAGTTTTTGCCTTGGGTGATTGACCCACACCAAAGAACCAACCAGCAGATCCACATTCCAGGCTGAAGACCCTCCAAAGGCTGTGGAGGGGTGTGGGGGTTTTTTAACTCTCTCCTCAGAAATGGGAGGCACTGCCTGGAGGAGGCCACTTGCCCCTGCATGGTCCCAGTTGCTCCCAGTATGATCCCACTATGAGTCCAGTCACACCCAATGATCCCAGTAAATTCCAGACACTTCCAGTGGATTCAATGAATCCAGTTTGATCCCAGTCACCCCCAGTATGGTTGCAGTCCCTCTCACATACTCCCAGTGTTATTGCAGTCATTCCCAGGATGGTCCCAGTATGAGCCCAGCAGGGGCCCAGCTGCTCCCACTCTGATCCCAGTTGCCCCCAGTGTGGTTGCTCCAGGATGGATCAGGAATGGGGACCCCTCTGTGCCCCCCCCTTGTGTCACCCTGTTCTGGGGGAGCTTGGGGGGGACATCTGCACCCCAACACGGCATCCAACACATCCCAAAGTGTGCTGGGACCCCCTTAAACCACCCCACAGCCCCCAAGGGACCTCCAAACCCACTCAGAGCCCACCCAGGACTCCACCTAACCCTTTTTTGGGTTGAGACTTTCATGGGCACTGATGTTACTGGGAACCTCCCCACTGCAGGTGAGGAGCTCTGCGGTGAGAGGGCGTGTTGGGAAGGGGGGGATCAGTGAGTCAGAGGGGATAAAAGGGGTGGTGGGACCCCAAAGTGAGCGGGAGGGGAGTGGGACCCCCCAAAAGTGGAGGGGGAGGGGGAATGAGGATTGG
This sequence comes from Pipra filicauda, assembly GCF_003945595.2. Classification (NCBI taxonomy): domain Eukaryota; kingdom Metazoa; phylum Chordata; class Aves; order Passeriformes; family Pipridae; genus Pipra; species Pipra filicauda. Next base: position 3,138 of record NW_024103690.1, read on the forward strand.
GGGCTGATGGGAAAGGAGTGGGAGAGGTCAGAAGAGTGGGGAAAAGGGGAGGGTGGGACCCCCAAACTGAGCATGAGGGGGGTGGGGATTGGGGGAATGATGTGTGAGGGGTGGGAGAGGGGGAAAAATGGGGGTTGAGACCCCAAAACTGATCTTGGGGTGGCTGGGGATTGAGGGGACCATGGAAAAGTGGGAGGAACAGGGAGAGGAGTGGAAAAGGGGGCGTGGTCTGGAGGGATGGACGGTCCCATGGGGGTCTTTGGGCACTGGGGGTTAGGAAAGGGGGGTGGTCCCCCTGAGCTCCCAAGTTACTCTGAGGTGCTGGGGGTTGCTGGATCCAATCTCAGCCTTGCATTGTGCCAACTGTTGAAATTTAGAGCAATTCTAGAGGGGTGACTGAACCACGTTTGTTCCCCAGGCTTTAATGATGGCAAATCAGATCTATTGATAGAAAATGAATTATTTATTTTTGCAAATGATGACACAGAACAGAATTATTTAGTGAACAGTGGAAACACTCAAACTAACAGTAGTACAGGATAAGGTAGGACAGGGCACTACATTAAAGCAATTGTTGAAGCAATTCTACTAAAGGTGGCAAACAAGCAAGAATTCTTAATTAGAGATGGATGGAACTCCCCCAGACCAGCGCTCGTGGGGAGATCTCTGCTCTCAACCTCCAGCAGTGACCTTGGGGGGGACCCCAGCCAAGGTAGGAATCTCCACACCCCCCAAGAAGGGTTCTGTTGGAAGAAGCTGCCCCTGGGAAAGGGGACTGGCCCTTTCTGGTAGAAACCCAGGGACTGACAGTCCTTGGACTCCAGGGCTTCCCTCACCATCAGGGGCTTCATTTGGGGTCAAACCAGTCTGGGGTCCAACATCTCCTGCCTTGTCCCGGCCCCCTCTCAGCTCAGCACTGACCCCTTTGCAAATGGGGCATTGTCTTGGGGCCATTGCAGGGGGGATGTCCTGCCCCAGTGTCCCAGTGTTCCTTTAATTGCCAGAGGCCCTGCAGTGTCCCAGTGGCCCCTTGATTCCATGACCTTCTGAAACACCTCAGGCTTCCTTTGGTTCCCTGAGGCCCCCATGTCACAAAGGCCCCTGGATTCCATGAATTCCGCAGTGTCACAAGGTTCCTTTTTTTCCATGGGGCCCTGCAGTGTCCCAATTGTGCCTTGACTCCAGGAGTACCCAAATTCTCCCAGGGTTCCTTTGGTTTCAGGAGGTCCCGCAGTGTCCCAGCGGCCCCTTCATTCCAGGCAGGCCCAGGGAGACGAAGGCAAAGACGGAGCCCCGACCCCCGTCAGCATCTTGGGGGGGCGGGGGGGCAGGACCCGGGAAACGGCGGCGGCTGCTGGGAAGGGACTGGGACGGACTGGGATGGACTGGGATGGACTGGGACAGACTGGGATGGACTGGAATGGACTGGGATGGACTGGGATGGACAGGGATGAATGGGACTGTCTGGGATGGACTGGGATGGACTGGGATGGAATGGGATGCTCTGGGACAGACTGGAATGGACTGAGATGGGCTGGGACAGACTGGAATGGATCGGGACACCAGGATACATCGGGACCAGGACTGGGACCCAGCAGGACCCCCCGGGAGCAGGATCTGAGCACACTGGGACCCTCCAGGACCAGAACTGGGGCAACAGGGATCATACTGGGAGCAACTGGGACCACACTGAGGGCTACTGGGAGCAACTGGAGGCCACATAGGATATAGTGGAAGTGCCTTGGAGTCACTGGGATCATACTGGTGGAAACTGGAATGTTACTGGGGCATCAGGGAGTGACTGGGAAGGACTACGAGCCTGCTGAGGGCTCTACTGGAATATACTGGGAGTGTCTGCAACCATGGTGGGGGTAACTGGGACTGTACTGGGAGTGACTGGGACTACATGAAGGGGAATTAGGACCAGGCTGGGGGCAACTGGAAGGAACTGAGTGACTGGATCTACAAGAGAAGCAACTGGGATTGACTGGGACTGTCAGGAGGGAGGACTGGGATCATACTTGGAAGTGACTGGATCTGTGCTAGGGGTAACTGGGAGCAACTGGGACCATACTGGGATCACAGTGGGAGCAGCTTGGCCCATGCTGGGAGCAACTGAGACCACACTGAGGGTGACTGGGGTCATACTGGGATCATATCAAGAGTAAGTGGGATCATGCAGGAGGTGATTGGGATCATCCTGGGAGCAACTGGGAGTGCACTGGGGATGACTGGAAGTGGCTGTGAGCAACTGGGATCATGCTGGAAGCTTCTGGGGGCAACTGGGAATGAGTGGGACCACATGGAGGAAACTGGGAGCAACTGGGAGAGAGCAGGAGTGACTGGGATCATCCTGGGACTGACTGGGTGCTGAATCCGAAAAATCGGTCCGAGAAACTGCTCAGAGACTTTTTTCTCTTTAAGCAGCAAGGTATTTGTTTCTTCAACATTGGGAGCAAGCCAGCTCGCGCTGGACAAACTTGCTCCAAGGCTTCACACAAAATCAGCATTTTTATACAATCTTCAGCTGGGATTAAATGCATATTCCAGTGATTCCAACATCTCTCTCTGCAGATTAAGAATAGGCAGAGTATAGGTGGAGCTCAGGCGGGGCTTGGGGCGGTGCTTCTCTTGGCCCTCAATCCTGAGGGGACTTCCACTCTTCCTCCATGGCTCTGGGGGCTTCAACTCATCTTCCTCAGCTTGACCTTCCTTCTCTTCCATTGTTCTTGACCCGCTCCCTGAAGCTTGGAAAAAGCCCTGGCTCCCGGCCTATTCCTCCTCTTCCAATGTCTGCCTGATCCTGCTGTCTCTCTAATTTATCCCCTCTAGGCCTAGGACATGTTCCTGTACTATTCTCTGAAGCTTTGCTCCAGTCAGTAGAACAGAACGAGCACAGATCGTCTTGGCTGTTGGGAGCTTGTTAGCAGGCCCAAATTTCTTAGTGAACTCTTTTGGGCCTGGCCTCCTGTTTCACCAGGGACACAGCCCGGGCCCGGGTGTTCCCATTCCCATTCCACGGGTTTGCATTCCTGTTCCAGGTGTTCCCATCCCATTCTAGTTGTTCCCATCCCATTCCAGGTGTCCCCATTCCCATTCCAGGAGTTCCCATTCCCATTCCAGGAATTCCCATTCTCATTCCACGGGTTTCCATTCCCATTCCAGATGTTCCCAGTCCCATTCCAGGTGTTCCAATTCCCTTTCCAGGTGTCCCATCCCATTTTAGGTGTCCCCATTCCCATTCCTATTGTCCCTCCTCCCATTCCTGGTGTTCCCATCCCACTTCTGTTTTCCCCATTCCCAGTTCCTGATGTCTCCATTCCCATTCCTATTGTCTCCATTCCCATTCCTATTGTCCCCATTCCCATTCCAGGTATTCCCATCCCACCTCTGTTTTCCCTATTCCCATTCCAGGTGTCCCCATTCAAATCCCAGATGTTCCCATTCCCATTCCTGGTGTCCCCAACCTGCTCCCAATGTTCCCATTCCCAATGTTCCCATTCCCAGCCCAGGTGACCCCATTCCCATTCCTGATGTCCCCATTCCCATTCCAGGTGTTCCCATTCCCATTCCAGGTTTCCCATTCCCGTGTTCTCCCTTCCAATTCAGGTGTTCCCATTCCTGATGTCCCCATTCCCATTCCAGGTGTTCCCATTCCAGGTGTCTCCATTCCAATTCCAGGTGTTCCCATTTCCATTCCTGGTGTCCCCATTCCAATTCCAGGTGTTCCCATTCCAGGTGCCTCCATTTCAATTCCAGGTGTTCCCATTCCAGGTGTCTCCATTCCCATTCCAGGTATTCCCATTCCAGGTGTCTCCATTTCAATTCCAGGTGTTCCCGTTCCCATTCCTGGTGTCCCCATTCCCATTCCAGGTGTCTCCATTCCCATTCCAGGTGTTCCCATTCCAGGTGTCTCCATTCCAATTCCAGGTGTTCCCATTCCAGGTGTCTGCATTTCAATTCCAGGTGTTCCCATTTCCATTCCTGGTGTCCCCATTCCCATTCCAGGTGTTCCCATTCCAGGTGTCTCCATTCCAATTCCAGGTGTTCCCATTCCAGGTGTCTCCATTCCAATTCCAGGTGTTCCCATTCCAGGTGTCTCCATTTCAATTCCAGGTGTTCCCATTTCCATTCCTGGTGTCCCCATTCCCATTCCAGGTGTCTCCATTCCCGTTCCAGGTGTTCCCATTCCAGGTGTCTCCATTCCAATGCCAGGTGTTCCCATTTCCATTCCTGGTGTCCCCATTTCCATTCCTGGTGTCCCCATTTCCATTCCAGGTGTTCCCATTCCAGGTGTCTCCATTCCCATTCCAGGTGTTCCCTCCCCATTCCACGTGTCCCCATTCCCATTCCTTCTGCCCCCATTCCCATTCCTAGTGTCCCCAGTCTGTTCCCAATGTCCCCATTCCAATTCCAGGTCTTCCCATTTCCATTCCTGGTGTTCCCATCCCATTGCTATTGTCCCAGTCCCATTCTTTATGTCTCCATTCCCATTCCAGGCATTCTCATTCCCTTTCCAGGTGTTCCATCCCATTCCAGGTGTCACCGCTGCCATTTCCCCTGCTGGTTTACCATTAAACCAGCACACCAGGTCTGTGCCCAACGGGGGTCCCTGTGGATCATCCAACGCGGGTCCTCCCATGGCTGATGGAGTTGGAGCAGCGGCCGAAGCTCTTCCCGCAGTCGGGGCACTCGGGGCTTCCATTACTGGTGGGTCCGTTGGTGGGAGGTCAAGGAAGAGCTCTGCCTGAAGCTCTTCCCACACTCCCCACAGTGGAAGGGCCTCTCCCTGATGTGGAGGCGACGGTGGGTGTAGAGGGTGGAGCTGTCCCACATTCCCTACACGTGTAGGGCTGTTCCCCAGTGTGGATGTGCTGGTGGCTGAGCAGCTTGGGGCTTGTGCTGAAGCTCTTCCCACATTCCAAGCACTTGTAGGGCCATTCCCTGGTGTGGATGCAACGGTGTTTGCAAAGGCTGGAGCTGTCCCTGAAGCTCTTCCCACACTCCGCACACGTGTAGGGCCTTTCCCACTGTGGATCATCTGATGTCGGAGCAGGTTGGAGATCTGAGTGAAGCTCTTCCCACATTCCTCACACGTGTAGGGCCTTTCCCCACTGTGGATCATCTGATGTCGGAGCAGGGTGGAGATCCGAGTGAAGCTCTTCCCACATTCCCCACACATGTAGGGCCTTTCCCCACTGTGGATCATCTGGTGTCGGAGCAGGTGGGAGATCTGCCTGAAGCTCTTCCCACACTCCTCACACGTGTAGGGCCGTTCCCCACTGTGGATGCGTCGATGATTGTGGAGGCTGGAGCTCTTCCTGAAGCTCTTCCCACACTCCGCACACGTGTAGGGCTGTTCCCCACTGTGGATGCGACGGTGGTTGCGGAGGGTGGAGCGGTCACTGAAGCTCTTCCCACACTCCGCACACGTGTAGGGCCGTTCCCCACTGTGGATCATCTGGTGTCGGAGCAGGTCGGAGATCTGAGTGAAGCTCTTCCCACATTCCTCACACATGTAGGGCCTTTCCCCACTGTGGATCATCTGGTGTTGGAGCAGGTTGGAGCTCTGATTGAAGCTCTTTCCACACGCCCCACACGTGTAGGGCCGTTCCCCAGTGTGGATGTGCTGGTGCCTCTGGAGGTTGGTTCTCTTGCTGAAGCTCTTCCCACATTCCAAACACCTGAAGGGCTTTTCCCTGCTGGGAGGCTGCTCAGGGACCACCAGCTCGCAGCTCCGCCTCAAGCTCCGGCCGCCTTCCCGGCACACGCTGGCTCTTTCCTCCTCACAGCCCCCTGGGATGGCTTTGGAGCCCCTCCTGCGGGGGCATCTCCGGCCCTTTTCCTCCCCGCTGCCTTCCTGCACCGGGGAGCCCTTCAAAACGGCCTCTCCCACCAGGCTCTGCCGCCGGGATTTGTCCTCCGCGCTCTCCGGCCTCACCTCGGGGCCTGGGGCAGGAAGCAACAAGGACACGCAGGGGATTTGCCTCCGGCCCACAGGGAACCCAAGGACATCCCCCCAACTCCGGCCCCGGCAGGACGGCCACAAAAGACAAAAGACCGACCCAAAGGGGCACTGACTTCCTCCTCACCTGCCTGGGGGGCCCGCGGCATCTTCCTCTTCCTCACAGCCTCCTCCTCCATCCGACCAAGCTTTGGGAAGCAGAAATCCTGCTGGGTGGGAAAAACAAGGGGTGAGCGCGTTGCCTTGGGGGTTCCTCCTGCCCAAGTCCAGCTCTAGGACTCACTGGGCATCTTGTGTCCATAAAAACCTCCAAAACACCAACATTCAGCCCAAAAACCCCTCTCAAGAGTTCCCCCTCTCTGCTCTCTGCGGTTAGGGGGGTCCCCCCTGTCTGGCCTGATGGCACTTCTGCCTGCATTGGGGGTCCCCCTTCTCCAGGCTGCCGGGGGTCCCGCGGCTCCGGGGGGTTCCCAGTCTCCGGGGTCCCCTGTGGAAAGGCAGGAGCTGCTGGCAGAGCTCATCCCGCTGCTCCCACCCACCCCGGCCCCCCTGCGGCTCTTCCCGATGGATCAACTTCCTGCTTTTTCCTGTGTGAAACTGTCAGAGACTGAACAGTCAATGATTTCTGCATTCTGGGATTGCCAGGAGACTTTTGGTGGCTTTTGCAGGACTTTGGCATTATCCCTCTGATGGGCAGCTGGGCCCATCTCCCCCTCCAGTGCTGCTGAAGGTGTCAAGCCCTGGAAGGGAGAGAAGAGCCGAGTTTACCAGGCCCCTCACGGGAACTCTGCTCTGGGCTGTCCGAGGTGTTGGGGGTTCATGGCATGGCCCATCAAAGCCCATCCCCCCTCTGCCAATCTTGGAAGGTGGGAAAAAACCTTTTCCCTGCCCCTCTCAGGAACTCTGTGCAGGCCTGGGAGACGTTGGGGGTTCGTGGCATGGCCCGGGACACTGTCCATGGATATAATAACTCATAACTTCCCTGAGTGTGGGGGCTTCCCTCCCTCACCCCCAGTGGATCAAAGTGTAAGGGGGGTACTTTTGAATTAGATGATCAATGGAGCATAGAGGCGTGAGAAAGGAATCATATTAGGATGTGAAACCAGCCAGAGTATGGTACAATGTAACTTCATGGCACAAGCTAATTGGAAGGTCCATTGTGCTTTTTAGCAAGTCAGCTTGATATCCCCTCTTATCAGAGCTGAGTTCTTCCTTGGTTTTGCCACATACTGCAAGATGGATACATCTACCCTGGAAACACAATGGTAGAGGTCATCCATAGGGGTGAGAAAGATGATGATGGGAGGAAGATGATGTGGGCAGGGGTCGCTGGCCCCTTGCCCTACAAGTAGGGCAGGCACAGACTGTTGCCATGAGGTGATGATCAGGCGGGGTTTGGCTGCCATTCAGGCATCACCTTATACTGGGTACTGGCCCCACGTGGTGTAATGTGGAACTGATCAAATGGGGTGTCGGGACTGCTGAGCTGAGCGATCCTCATCCTACCACCGAGCCTGTTGCTCCGCGGGGACGCCCGCTAAGCACGGGCACCGACCAGCTGCTGCAGATCCTGACAGCCCTGGCCTGTCTGTGGGGGTCAGCACAGTTTATTGACAGGAAGCAACTGAGAGAACAAACTTTTTAATATCCCTTTAGTGTCACTTCAATTCCCCTTTTATTATTGAATATTGTTACATAAATAAGTTGTTCACAGTATTTCCCTTTAATTTCCCTTTTTACTAACCAATATTGTGTTAATAGTTATCCATAATATTGTGTTAAGATCCCTTTTTTGGTATCCCTTTAACCCCCTTTTTTCACTAGTTAATACTGTATTAAATGCTGTTTGTAGTATTTGTTTTTAAGGCCACACAATAAGATATTTTGTATCCTTTTTTAGTTCTTGATTCTCTTGGCTAAGATGATTCTTATTATTATTCTCAGTGTAATAAAAGATATTTTTTGTGTTTGAATATTTCTGGCACTTCTCTTTATTCCAGACATGTATCCAAAGGAACTGTCTTTTCCCTAGATAGGGAGAGCCTCAGTAACTGTCTGTGTTAGTTTTGTCTTCATCTCTGGTTTCTCTAAGGGTCTTTGTGGTTTAGAAATTCTGCCTTCTTGGTGTCCAGGTCTCAAAAATAGATTTCTCTGCCAGGTCTCTGACCACTGAAATATGGCAGGCCTTAAACTTTTACTTTGTTTTTCTAACAAATGGCCATGGGCCAGAACTTGTCCATCATCCATTGTCTCTTGCCCCCATTCAATCTCCTGCCAGCAGTTTCTCCCCACTGCTGGGTGGGCTCCTTTGTCAAGCACTAGAACTTGTTGGGTAACAGGCCCAGTCCTGTTGCCTATTTTTCGTGGGGATGTGCAGGAGGGCATTGAGTCTTCCAGGAGCAAATTGGCAGAGGACCCCAAGCTGGCTTGCAGTGTGGATGTGCTGGAGGGCAGGAAGGCTGTGCAGAGGGACCTGGACAGGCTGGACCTCTGGGCCGAGCCCGTGGGCATGAGGTTCAAGAGTGCCTTTGGTGCCTTTGGGGCCTCTGGCCACAAGAACCCCCTGCAGCTCCAGGCCGGGGGCAGAGGAGCTGCAAAGGGTCCCCGTGGGAGAGGCCCTGGGGGTGCTGGTGGACAGAGGCTGAACCTGAGCCAGCGGGTGCCCGGGTGGGCAAGAAGGCCAAGGGCAGGCTGGCCTGGATCAGAAAGAGTGTGGCAGCAGGAGCAGGGCAGTGATGCTTCTGCTGGACTGGGCACTGGTGAGGCCACCCCTGGAGTGCTGTGTCCAGCTCTGGGCCCCTCAATTCAGGGAGAACCTTGAGGGGCTGCAGTGGGTGGAGAGCAGGGCAATGGAGCTGGGCAAGGGTGTGCAGTGCATGGCCTGTGAGGAGCAGCTGAGGGAGCTGGGCTTCTCCAACCTGGAGAAGAGGAGGCTCGGGGCTGACCTTCTCCCTGTCCACAACTTCCTGACAGGAGGCTGGAGCCAGGTGGGGGTCAGCCCCTTCTCCGAGGCAACAGGCGACAGGACAAGAGGACCCGAGGACCTGCCTGTCAGGGGCTGTTTGTCAGGGACAGGAGCAGGACTTTTTGGAGAGAAACAGGGATTAGGTATTGAAATGGGCTGCCCAGGGAGGTGGTGGAGTCAGCGTCCCTGGAGGTGTTTAAGCAAAGACTGGCCATGGCACTGAGTGCCGTGGTCTGCTTGACGGCTGGGGATGGGGCGTAGGCTGGACCCCGGCTGATCTCACAAGTCTCTGCCAAGCTCAGGGACTCTGGGCTTCTGTGCCAGCCCAGCCTTTGGGGACAGCGTGCTGGTGGCTCCGAGGCTCCGTCCTTGCCTTGCCTTGCCCATCTCCTGGCTGCCAGGCAAGGGCCTTGTGACATCACAGCCTCTGTGGAACAGCGCGGGGGCTGAAAACTGTCAGTGCTGCGTCCCCGTGCCCAGAGCCTGGGCAGAAGTCGGCTGGCAGGGACGGGCAGAGACTGTGCAGAGGTGTCAGCTCGTCCCGCAGCAGCACGATGCCCAGCCAGGGCATCTCCTGGCTCCTCAGGCTCTCGCTGCTCCTGCTCTTGCCTGGCCCACTCGAGCCTTGCAGCCGTGCCACAGGTGCCATTGCTGAGAACCGGGCTTTTCCTTGGATGGCCCCTTGCCAGCAAAGGCAGGAGAGGCTGGAGAGAGGGGAAGGAGGGGGGTCAGGCCGCTGGGATGGTGCCGGCGGGCCGTGAGCCCGAAGCCAGCAAGGCCTTGGGCCCACACGGTGTCAGGGGAGGACTGAGAGCCCCCAGGGAGGAGGAAAGCTGGGCAGGCCCCAAGGCTGCTGGGCCTCTTCCTTGCCAGCCCTTTGGCCAAGGCCCCGAGGCAGAGGTGGGGCTCAGCCCCTGCCCAGCAATGGGGCACAGGCTGAGCCCCAGGGACACCAGAGCCAGGCGGCCTGAGCTCTTCTTCCTGCAGCGTCTGCCTGGGGCAGCCCAGCCAGGCCTGAGTCTCTGCAGGAGAGGCCAAGCCCAGCCAGAGAGGGCTCAGCCCTCTGAGGCTGCACTCACTGCAAAGGGAACAAAACATTGGCCCAGAGGACATCCTGCCCCCAAAGGGAGAACTGGAAAGGTCAAGAATAAAAACGTCACCCCCCTCCATTCTTCAAGAAATGTTCAGACCTCTTTCCTAAAAGCATCCAGGACTCAGGTCACCCAATTTTCTCTCTGACAAGGGTTTTCCATGGTTCCCCTCAATTCCCAGGTTTAAGGGGGTCCCAGCACACTTTGGGATGTGTTGGATGCCGTGTTGGGGTGCAGATGTCCCCCCAAAGCTCCCCCAGAACAGGGTGACACAAGGGGGGGGCACAGAGGGGTTCCCATTCCTGATCCATCCTGGAGCAACCACACTGGGGGCAACTGGGATCAGAGTGAGAGCAGCTGGGCCCCTGCTGGGCTCATACTGGGACCATCCTGGGAGTGACTGCAATACTACTGGGAGTATGGGAGAGGCACTGCAACCATACTGGGGATGACTGGGATCAAACTGGATTCGTACTGCAAGTGTCTGGAAGTTCCTGGGGTCATACTGGGGGTGACTGGACTCATAGTGGGATCATCCTGGGAGCAACTGGGACCATGCAGGGGCAAATGGCCTCCTCCAGGCAGTGACTGAAAGTGCCTGAGGCCATACTGGACTCAGACTGGGAGTCCCTGAGAGGATAAGGAACCATCGTGGGGGAAACTGGGAGCAACTGGGACCACCTTGAGGGCAACTGGAATCCAGTTGGGAGTGACTGGGAGTGATTGGGATAATAGTGGGAGTGACCAGGACCACACTGGAACCATCCTGGGAGTGACTGTAAGTGACTGGGATCATACTGGGAGCAACTGGGTTATGGTTGTGGCACAAAGGACAGAGGGAGGGGAGGGAAAGAGAGGGGAGAGGGAATTTTAGAAAGGATAAAGAGGAAAGAAAGACAAAAAAAGAAGAAAAATAAGAGAAAAAGCCAAGTTTCAATATTCATTAAATGAGTGAGTCACTGAGAGCTCCCAGGTCAAAGGCAGGTGAAGTGTTTGCAGGGGACAGGAGCCTGTTCAGGGCTCAGGAGCTGCTGCTGCCCAAAGGGAGGAAACGCCCCGAGGGCTCGGAGCAGAGTTTGTGCTTTGGGGCCTTTGCCAAGAACCCGCAGGAGGGAAAGCAGTTCCAGCCAGGGGGGCCCAGGGGCTCCCAGCACGGGCCCAGGGGCTCCCAGTCACCCCCAGGATGGGCCCAGTCACCCCCAGGATGGGCCCAGTCACCCCCAGGATGATCTCAGTCACTTTTAGTCATGCCCAGTCTGATCCCAGCATGATCCCAGTCACTCCCAGTCTGATTCCATTCTCTCCTAGTAGGATCCAAGTTACCCCCTGCAAGTTCCCAGTTGCTCCCAGTTAGTCCCAGTATAATCCCACTCAATTCTGGTTTCTCCCATTATATCTCAGTTGCCCCCAGTGTGGTCCCACTCACTCCCGGTTGTTTCCAGTAGCTTCCAGCATGATCCCAGTTGCTCACAGCCACTCCCAGTCACTCCCAGTGTGGTCCCAGTCACCCCCAGGATGGTTGCAGACTCTCCCAGTATAGCCCAGTTGCCCTCAGCATGCTCATAGTCATACCCAGTTACTTCCACTTGCCCCAGGATGCTTCCAGTTCCCATCAGTACAATCCCAGTCACTCCCAGTCTATGCCAGTTGCCTCCAGAATGCACCCTGTCACTCCCAGTCACTCCCAGTTCCACCATATTTCCACCATGGCCCCACTGGCTCCCAGTTCCACCATGTGGTAGTTCCACTCACTCCCACTGGACAATGACAGTCACTCCCAGGATGGTTCCAGTATGGCCCTGGTCACTCCCACTATGATCTCAATCACTCCCATTCACTCCCAATTGGATCCCAGTTACCACCAAGGTGGTCCCAGTTGCTTCCAGTATGATCCCAGTTGCCCCCCGTGTGGTTCCAGTTGCTCCCATTCACCCCTCCTGTGCTTCCAGTAACTCCCAGTATCATCCCTGTCACTCCCAGCCACTCCCAGTAGATCCCACTTGCCTCCAACAGGCTTCCAGTCACCCCAGTATCATCTCAGTCACTTTTAGTCAGGTCCAGTATCATCCCACTATGATCCCAGTCACTCCCACTCTGATCCCAGTCTCTCCTAGTAGGATCCAAGTTACCCCCTGCATGCTCCCAGTTGCTCCCAATCACCCCACTAGAGTTCCACTCCCTCCCAGTCCCTCCCAGGACCATCCCAGGAGGATCCCAGTGACACCCCAGATGGTGGCACTCACAGCCAGGATGAACCCAGACATGCCCTGGCACTCCCAGGATAAAGCCATTTGCCCCCAGCAGGCTCCCAGTTCCTCCCAGTCACTGACTATGGTTCCAGTTACTCCCAGGATGATCCCTGGTACTCCCAGTCACTCCCACTATGATCCCAGTCAGTCTCAGTATGATCCCACTCACTCCTGGTCTCTCCCAGTATATCCCAGTTGAAGTCAATGTGGTCCCACTCACTCTCAGTTGCTCCCAGTAGCTTCCAGCATAATCCCAGTTACTCACAGCCACTCCCAGTCACTCCCAGTGTGGTCCTAGTTGCTCCCAGTTTTTCCACTGTGATCCCAGTTGCTCCCAGTTGCCCTGAGCAGAGACCCAGTTGCTTCCAGTATGATCCCTGTCTGATCCCAGTCTGATCCCAGTAATATCCCAGTATTATCCCAGTACAATCACAGTTGTCCCCAGCATGGGCCAAGTTGCTCCCAGTTGCCTCCAGCACAGATCCAGTCAATCCAAGTGTGATGCCAGTCTTCCCCCAGCATGGTCCCAGTCAATCCCAGTTGCCCCATTGTAGATCCAGTCACTCCCAGTCACTCCTAGTGTGGTCCCACTTGCTCCCAGTATGATCCCAGTAACCTCCAGCGTGATCCCACTTGCTCCCAGTATATCCCAGTTGCACCAACATGGTCCCAACTGCCCTCAGAATGCTCCCAGTCACTCCCAGTATGACCCCAGTCACCCTCACTGTGGGCTCAGTTGTCCCCAGCATGCTCCCAGTTGCCTCCAGCACAGATCCAGTCAATCCAAGTATGATCCCAGTCTTCCCCCAGCATGGTCCCAGTCAATCCCAGTTGCCCCCTTGTACATCCAGTCACTCCCAGTTCCTCCCAGTTGCCCCCCAAATGGTCCAAGTCACTCCCAGTGTGCTCCCAGTCACCCCCAGGATGGTTGCAGACTCTCCCAGTAGATCCCAGTTGCCCTCAGCATGCTCACAGTCATACCCAGTTACTTCCACTTGTCCCAGGATGCTTCCAGTTCCCATCAGTACAATCCCAGTCACTCCCAGTCACTCCCAGTCTATGCCAGTTGCCTCCAGAATGCACCCTGGCACTCCCAGTTACTCCCAGTTCCACCATACTTCCACCATGGCCCCACTGTTTCGCAGTTCCCTCCTGAATAGTTCCAGTTATGCCCAGTATGATCCCAGTCACTGACAGTCACTCCCAGGATGGTTCCAGTATGGCCCTGGTCACTCCCACTAGGATCCCAGTCACTCCCAGTCACCCCCACTAGGATCCCAGTCACTCCCAATTGGATCCCAGTTGCCCCCAAGGTGGTCCCAGTTGCTCCCAGTATGATCCCACTATGAGTCCAGTCACCCTCAGTACAATCCCAGTAACTTGCAGACACTTCCAGTACGACTCCAGTTTGATCCCAGTCATCCCCAGTATGACCCCAGTCACCCTCACTGTGTCCCCAATTTCTCCGAGCATGGGCCAAGCTCCCCAGCTGTGATCCCACTATGATCCCAGTACTCCCCAGCATGGTCCCAGTTGCTCCCAGTTTCTCCCAGTGTGATCCCAGTTGCTCTAAGTTGTCTCTAGGATTGACCCAGTCTCTCCCTTTAAGATCCCAGTCCGATCCCAGTATGAGCCCAGCAGGGGCCCAGCTGCTCCCAGGATGACCCCAGTTGCCCCCAGCGTGGTTCCAGTTGCTCCCATTCACCCCTATTATGGTTCCACTCACTCCCAGACACTCCCAGTATATCCCAGTTGCCCCAGTTCTGGTCCCGCTGGCTCCAGTCCAGGTCTTGGTGTATCCCGGTGCCCCCCCTGTTCCCCCACCCTGCTCTCACCCCCTTTTCTCTCCCCACAGAGCTCCTGAGCCGCCGGCGGCCGCAGCCCCTCCCCGTGGCCTCGGGCCCAGCCGGGACCCCCCAGTCCAGCCCCGCCCGCACTTTGGGGGGGTCGTGTGTCCCCCCCGGCCCTGCTTTTGTTCACACCCCAGCCGACTGCTCCCAGTGTTCCCAGGAAAGCTTCCCAGTTCTCTGCAGTCCCTGTTTTTGGGGGGGCAGTGAGGGGGCTCTGAAAATCCCAGGAATGGGGGGGGTTGGGCACTTCCAGACCCACAAAATCCTTTGAACAGGGCTTTTGGGGACATTCAGACCCCAAAAATCTTGGGAACATGGGGGCTCTCCTACATCCCAGAAGTTACAGGAACATCATGTTTGGGGCACTCCCTGACCCCAAAATATTGGAAAAGAGGGGCTTGGACACTCCTAGACCATAAAACTCATGGGAATAAGGGGTTGGGGCACTCCCAGACCCTAAAAATCCCCGAGAAAGTTTGCTTGGGCACATCCAGAGCCCAAAATATTGGAAGAGAGGGGACTGGGCACGCCCAAACCCTAAAAATCCCAGGAAGAGTGGGATTTGGAAAACGTCACACCCCAAGAATCCCAGGAACTGGAGGTTATTGGGCACTCGGGGACACCCAGAACCTCATTCCCACGTATCCAGGTCAACCCAAACGCCAACCCCAGGAATCCGAGAACTCCCAAAACCCACCCCGGACCCCCCAAGGCCTGGGCAGGGTCAGCAGCAGCAGCCAATGGGAGCGAGCGGTGCTGACGCGTCATCAGCTGCCGGGCAGACCCGTCCGGAACGGAGCCCTCCCCGAGCTCAGCCAATCAGAGACCGCCCTCCGGTGATTTTGGGGGCCCGTTGGAGCTGCGGGAGCCCCGGATGGGCGTTTTTAGGTTGCCCTGAGCTTTGGGAGCCCTGGATGGGCATTTTTGGTGGGCCCTGAGCTCCCCCCTCCCCCGCAGCCCACGGACCCCCCCGAACCCCCCAGTCCCGGGGCTGCCGCGGGGGCCCCCAACGGCCCTCAGCCAATCCCAAAGCGCCCACGCCGCCCGCGCCCAATCCCAGCGCGCCGCGCTGATGACTCATCAGTCGCCGGGAAGACGCCTCGAAAAAAGGGCCCCAACTGCGCCCTCAGCCAAGCCCAGCGCGCCCCAAACCCCCCAAAACGGCGCCGCCCGGCTGGTTTGGGGCTGTCAGCAGCTGTCCGGCGCTGGGCATGGAGCGTGTGCGGGGAGCTGGGGCCGTGCTGGCGGTGCTGGTGGTGCTGGGAGCCCCCCCGGCTGCGGGCGAGGAGCTGTCGGGTGAGCAGGGGTGGCGGGCAGGGGGGTGGGGTGTGAAAGGGGGGGAAAGAGGGGAGAAAAGAGGGGGTGGGAGCCCCAGAAGTGAGTGCGAGGGGGGTCGGAAGGCCCAGAGTGAGTGGGAGGGTGGTGGGAACCCCAAAGTGAGTGCGGGGGGTCTGGGGATTGTGGGGACAGTGGGAAAGGGGTGGGAGAGGGGGGAAAGGGGTGGGTGGGAGAGCAGGCAGAGGGGTGCCATGGGGGTCCCTGGGTGTTTCTTGAGCCCTGGAGCGGTTCCTTGGGGCTCTGGGGGGGTCGAATCCGCAGTGGGGGGGTCCCCAGCCACCCTTGTCCATCCCCGGGGGCTGATGGGGGCTTCCCCCCCCAGCCAAGAGCCGGTGCTGGGGCGTCCGTGGGGCAGAGGGGATGGGAAAGGGGGGTCCGGGGTGGCCCCCTGAGCTCCCAGCCTGCTGTGGGGGGATGGGGATGATGGGGGTGGACGGGGCACCCCCTGACCCGTGTCCTGCACACACAGGGGTGTTCCAGTGGATGGGAAAGGCCGAGTGTTACGTCATCAACGGCACCGAGCGGGTGAGGTATGTGGACAGGTACATCTACAACCGGGAGCAGTTCGCCCACTTCGACAGCGATGTGGGGGTCTATGTGGGAGACACCCCGTATGGAGAATTCTGGGCCAGGCAATGGAACAGCAACCCCAAAATTCTGGAGTACGAACGGGGTGAAGTGGACAGGCTGTGCCGGCACAACTACAAACTTGGTGCTCCGTTCATCGTGGAGAGGAGAGGTGAGCGTGGGGCAGAGCGGGTCCCCTCGGTCCCTGTCTCGGGAATGACCCTGGAGCCCTTCAAACCCTCCCTGGGAATCATCCCAGACCCCTCAGCCCTCCCTGTGCCCTTCCCTTGGCCTGTCGCCCCTTCCCAGTTCTTTCCTGTCTCTCCCAGTCCTTCCAATGCCCCCTAGTCTCTCCTAGTCCATTCCACTTTTTCTGACTCCATCCCAGTCCATCCCAGTCTCTCCCAGTGCCCCCCCCCCGTCTCCACCCCGCTGGGGCCACCGAGCTCACGCCCCTCAGCCAATCCAAGCGCGTGTCTTTGATGACGCTCCAGTTGCCAGGCAGACCCAAAGCGAAGAGTTCCCTCCCCACGACTCAGCCTCCCAGGCCCGATCGCTTCCTTCCCAGTCCAGACCAGTCATTCCCAGTCCTTTCCAGTCATTTCCAGTCATTCCTAGTCCCCGTCACTCCATTCCCAGACCCTCTCACTCCATTCTCAGTCGTTCTCACTTCACTCCCACATCTCCCAACTCTCTCCCCAGTGTCCCCCCAGCCCAGCCCCTTCTCCCCCACTCTATTCCCAGTCCCTCCCACTGCCATCCCAGTCCCTCCCACTCCCATCCCAATACCTACCAATGTCCTACAAGTCCTCTCCCCTCCCTCCCAGTGCCCCCCAGCTGAGCCCAGTGTCTCCCCCGTCCCTCCCAGTGCCCCCCAGCGTGTCCATCTCGCTGGTGCCGTCGAGCTCCCAGCCCGGCCCCGGCCGCCTGCTCTGCTCCGGGATGGATTTCTACCCTGCGCCGGTGCAGGTGAGGTGGTTCCAGGATGGGCAGGAGGTGCCGGAGCACGTGGTGGCCACCGACGTGGTCCCCAACGGGGACTGGACCTACCAGGTGCTGGTGCTGCTGGAAATCCCCCCCCGGCGCGGGGTCACCTACAGCTGCCAGGTGGAGCACGTCAGCCTGGAGCACCCCCTCAGCCGGCACTGGGGTACGGCCCGGCCCCCCCAGCACTGGGGGCACACTGGGGGCGACTGGGAGGGAGTTTGGTGGGTGCTGGGGGTGCTGGGAGGGGGGTTGGAGGGTCCTCAAGGGTCCGGGAGGGGCCGGGTGGGATCCCTACAGGGGCTGGGAAGGGACTGGCAGGAGGTTTGAGGGACCCCCGGGTGGGCTGGGGGAGAGCGGGCCGGGCTCTGTGGGGTGCCGGGGGGTGCGTGGGAGGAGGTTTTGGGGGTGCTGACCCCCCCGGCTGGTGGCTCCCCCCAGAGATGCCACCGGACACCGTCCGCAGCAAGATCCTGGTGGGGGTCGGGGGCTTCGTCTTGGGCTTGGTCTTCCTGGCGCTGGGGCTCGGCTTCTACCTGCGGGAGAAGGTAAAGGGGGGTCCCCAAATTGGGGGCGTGGCCCCCCCCTTGCTCTCCCACAGCCTCTGGGCCCCCCCTGCCCCCCCAGCCCCTTTGCTCTCACCCCCTTTTCTCTCCCCACAGAGCTCCTGAGCTGCCGGCGGCCACAGCCCCTCCCCGTGGCCTCGGGCCCAGCCGGGACCCCCCAAACCCTGCGCTCATTTGGGGGGATCGCCTGTCCCCCCCTTCCCTGCATTTCTTCCCACACTAACCAGCTGTTCCCAGTGTTCCCAGTAAAGCTTCTCAGTGCTCTGCAGTCCTGGGTGTTGGGGAGAAGTTGAGGGGGGGGGTTCCAAAAATCCTGGGAATGGGGTGGTTTGGGCACTCCCAGACCAACAAAATCTTGGGAAAAGGTTCTTTGGGCACTCCCAGACCCAAAACATCCCGGGATCAGGTGGGTTGGGTCACTCCCAGACCCCAAAGTATTGGAAATTAGGGCCTTGGACACTCTTGGACTCCAGAAATCCAGGGGAAAGGGGGGGTTGCACAAATGTGATCCTCTCAAAACCCCATGAACAGGGGGGTTTGGGCTTTCCCAGGTCCAGAAGATCCTGGAAAAGAGAGGTTTAGGTACTTCCAGACCCCAGAAACTGTGAGAACTGGGGGGTTTGGGCATTCACAGAACTAGAAAATGATGAAGAAAAGAGGTTTGGGCACATCCAGAGCCCCAAAATTCTGAGAGCACAGAGGTTTAGGCAGCTCCCC
>NW_024103691.1:0-21396 GCF_003945595.2 Pipra filicauda
GACCTCTCAATTTCTCTCGGGGACTCTCAAACTCCCTCAGCAATTCCCAAACCGCTTCAGGGACCTTCAACCTCCCCCTAAGTCCCCTCACGACACCAAACCCTCTCACAGACCCCCAAAAACCTCCTCAGCCACCCCTAAAAGCCTCTAAGGGATCACAAAACTACAGAACAGTAAAAGAGCTTTCTGTAAAGGAAGGGAGCAAAGAATCTGAGGAAACCAAGGAAAAACTGAAGCAAAGCAATAAAATCATCCTGGCCCTTGCAGTTTTTCCTTCACCTTTTTCTCTCTTTTCCTTTTTTTTAGGGTTCTTTTTTTGGTTGGGTGGTTTTGATTTTTTTTTTCCGAGGGACTTTCTCGGCAATCGAATCGAACATCCGGGTTCTTGGGAGGCCTCCCGGGCCCCGCGGCCCCCGAGAGGGTCCTCCGAACCTCCGAACCCCCCGCGCTAAACCCTCCCGAGCCCTCCAGCCTTTCCCCCCACAGCCGCGCTCCCCGCAGCCCCCGAGGGGATCCCCAGACCCCGCTCTCCCGCACCCCCCGCCTGCACTCAGAGCTCACCGACCGACCCGCCGCCATCACCGATTCCCGGCAGCCAACGCGGCAGGGGCGGGGCTGCGGGGGCGTGGCCGCGCGCTGATTGGCTGCGGCGGCGTTCTCGGAACGCGGTGCGCGCGCAGCCGGGAATCGGTGCTGGCGGCGGGGCCTGCGGTTCGCTCTGAGTGCTGTGAGTCCCC
The DNA here is from genome assembly GCF_003945595.2 of Pipra filicauda. NCBI lineage: Eukaryota > Metazoa > Chordata > Aves > Passeriformes > Pipridae > Pipra > Pipra filicauda. The sequence goes on from NW_024103691.1 coordinate 738, forward strand.
CGGGGGGATCGGGAGGGTTTAGCGGGGGGGTTCGGGGATAACCGAGGAGGTTTTGAGGGGTCCCTGAGGGAGTTCGGTGTCCTGAGGGGACTCGGGGTGGTTGAAGGCTCCTGAAGGGGTTTGGGGGTCTCTGAGGGGGTTTTGGTTTCTGAGGAGATTTGGGGGGTGCCAGGTGGGCTTTGGGGGTCTCTGAGGAGGTTTGGGGGTCCTGGCGGGACCTTTTAGGCAGTTTTGGGGTCTCTAGGGGGTTTACGGGGTCTTAGACGGTTTTGAGGGTCTCTGAGGGGGTTTGGGGGGTCCCTAAAGGGGACTGGGGGGTCCCAGGTGGGTTTTGCGGGTCACTGAGAGGGTTTAGAGGGTGCTGGGGAGGGATGAGGTCTCTGAGGGCATTTGAGGGGACCTTGAGAAGGTTTTGATGTGTCGAGGGGGGGATTTCAGGGGGTTTGAAGGCATTTTGGGGGTCCCCTAAAGCCCAGCAGTGGGTCCAGGGGGTCCCCCAGCCCCAAGGGGAGGGGTCCTAGGGATGCTCCCCAAAATCCGGGGGGGGAATGTACCACATCGGGGTAAGGGGATCCCTAGACCCCAGTATATCCCAGTGACTTTCCAGTGACCCCTTCGGTGACCAGCCAGTGTGTCCCAGTGACCTCCCACTGCCCCCCAGGATGGCCCAGTGATCCTGCAGTGAGCACCCAGTAACCCCCAGTATGGCCCAGTAACTGCCCAGTGTCTCCCCGTGTGTCCTGGTAATCCCCCAGTAACTCCCCAGTCCCTCCCAGTGCCCCCTGGTTCCCCCCAATGTGTCCCAGTATCCCCCAGTAATCCCCCAGTGCCCCACAAAACCCCCAGTTGTCCCCAACATGTCCCCAGATGCCCTTGGCCTTTCTGTGAGTGTGTGTGGGGGTGTTTTTGTGGTCAGAGGGTCCAGGGGGGCTCCTGGGGTGAGATGGAGGGTTGGGGACATCAGGGATGGGCTTTGGGGACAGTGGGGAGGGGTTTGTGGACAGTGGAATTGGGAGTGTCAAGGGGGGAATTGGGGCCATGGGGAGGTCCTGGGAACACTGGAGACACCAGGGGGGCCTCGGGGTGTCAAGGGAGGAACTGGGGACACCAAGAGGGTCTTGGGGACACCAGGGGGGGTCTCAGGACTCACCTGATCTTGGTGCAGCCCCTCCTCTGCCCGCCCAGGCCTCATTAACCCCTCTCAAATGTCTCCTAACCTCCATTTTCCCTTTAATCCCCCCCCCCCATAGGTACCTCTGACCCCCCAATGTCCCCAAGACCTCTTTTAACTTCCCTAAAGGCACTCAAAACCCCCAAATCCCCATCCAAACTCCTCAGATCCCCCCAAATCTCCCACAGCCCCCCCTCAAATCCCTTCCAACTCCTCCCAAAGAGGGATCACCCGGCACCCTGGGACAGGAACACAGTGGGCTGTACTGGGGGCACTGGGCTGTACTGGGAGGGCACTGGGGGGGCTCAGGTGTCCCATGACAATGTGGTCCAGCTCCAGGAGAGATCTGGGGAGCAGTGAGGAGGTACTGGTCTGTCCTGGTCTGTCCTGGTCTGTCCTGGTTTGTACTCCCAATCCCCAAAGCCCCTCCCCAGCTCCCCCAGGACCCTCCCGCACCCCAAAGCCCCCCAGGCCCCCCCAGGCCCCTGACTTGGTCCTGCTGCCCCTTGAGCATCTGCAGCTGCTGCAGAACCAGGCATTTCTTGGCTCCCCACAGGGTCCTTCCCACACCCAGAATGGAATCTGGAGGCAGCAGGATGTGCACAGGGCTCCCATTTCCTGCAGTGCAAAGGGGCTGCAGGGAATGATTCCCCTGCTCTTGCAAATCTGCCAAAACCTGCAGGGCACAGAAGTGGGAGCTTCAGGAATTTGCTGGCACTGGGAGTAGAGGTCACAGAGTATTGAGAGGAACATATCCCTCAAATACAATCTCTCTGCATACACAATATCTGTCTGGACAGACAGATAAAGCAATTATCAGATATATTCTGTATCATATATATGGCACATATTCTACAGAATCCATCCTTAGCTATTTTATGATAGATCTATAAGATATTACAAATAATAAGAAGTAATAGAACAAGTGTCCTCCTTAGGGACACACACTTCAGAAGGGAACTTGCACTTGACCCCCCCTCTCTTCAGCTTCGAGCCACCCAGTGCCACAGAGGGGGACAGAGCTCCTGTGGAACATTCTATTCCACTGACACAGAGCAAGGAATAAACCCAAACTATTGCCTGGGTTTGTTCCCTGGGGGTCTCTGCAGCAGCAAGCACAGCCCCACACTGACTGCTCTGGGCTGTGCAGGCATTTGTGGTTCTGCCTGTCTCACACACACACAAAACAGTCTTGTTAGTGCTGCCCTCAGGAAACCCCCCCAGCCTTGGTCCAGCTAAAGCCATGGAATCTGTCTTTGTTTCCCTTGGGTTCAGGGTCAGGCTGTGCCTGTGTCCAGCCCAGAGGCTCAGAAAAGCATTTCTCCTGTCCCACTGCAATCTGCTGCTGCAGACAGGACCCAGGCACTGGTGGCACTGGGAGTGAACAGCAGAGTGTTTCCAGGGGCTCTCTGAAGGAACACGAGTGTCCAAAGAAACCAGCACAAGTGTCCACAGAAGTCCCAGTCCATCATCCCTGAATGAGCTTGTTCAGCCCAGGAAAAATTAAGTTTTATTTCCATGGAAGGAGGTTTTTCCCACTTTAACACCAGTTTAGTTCCAAACCAGTTTCTTCATTTCCACCTCCCGATTTCCCTGAAGGACACTGACAGGGGCCATGGACACTGACAGGGATCACAGAGTTTGTCCCTTGGCCATACAGCTCCTGCTGTTTGGCAGCACAGGAGAGGTTAATTAGAGCCCAGGCTCCAATCCCACGCCGCACCTTGAAGATGAGCTTGAAATCAAACCAGTTTCCTGCTGGAGGGTTAAATTCAGTCCCCATCACCTTTTTTTGGGCTGAATCTTCGTATTTTGGAGTATTTTTTAGCTGAATCTCAACTTTTTGCAGTTTTGGGTGGTGAGGGTTTTCTTGCTATTTCTGAGGGGGTTTTGCCTGAATCTTGTTGGTGGCTTGAGTTTTTCTGGGCTGAATCTTGGTGTTTTGGAGGTTTTTATGGTCACAGGATGCCCGATGTGTTCTAGAGATGGACTTGGGCAGGAGGAACCCCCAAGCCAACGCACTCAGCCCTTGTTTTCCCCCCCATCAGGATTTGTCCTTCCCAAAGCTTGGGCGGATGGAGGAGGAGGCTGCGAGGAAGAGGAAGATGCCTTGGTCCCCCCAGGCAGGTGAGGAGGAAGTCAGTGTCCCTTTGGGCGGGTGTTGTGCTGGCTCTGTCAGCCGAGCATGGCCCCGGCTGCAGGACAACCCCGCTGGCGCCGCCGTCCTGCCGGGGCCGGAGGTGGGGGGATGTCCTTGGCCTTCCCTGTGGGCCGGAGGCAAATCCCCTGCCTGTCCTTCTTGCTTCCTGCCCCAGGCCCCGAGGTGAGGACGGAGAGCCCGGAGGACAAATCCCCCCATGAGACCCTGGTGGGAGAGGCCGTTTTGAAGGGCTCCCCGGCGCAGGAAGGCAGCGGGGAGGAAAAGGGCCGGAGATCCCCCCGCAGGAGGGGCTCCAAAGCCATCCCAGGGTGCTCTGAGGAGGAAAGAGCCAGCCTGTGCCGGGAAGGCGGCCGGAGGTTGAGGGGGAGCTCTGACCTGGTGGTCCCTGAGCAGCCTCCCAGCAGGGAGAAACCCTTCAGGTGCTTGGAATGTGGGAAGAGCTTCAGGGACAGCTTCAACCTGCTCAGACACCAGCACATCCACACTGGAGAACGTCCCTACACGTGTAGGGAATGTGGGAAGAGCTTCAGTCACAGCTCCACCCTCCGCAAACACCATCGCATCCACACTGGGGAACGACCCTACAAGTGCCTGGATTGTGGGAAGAGGTTTCCAACCAGCGGGAATCTCTACAGGCACCATCGGACGCACATGGATGAGAGGCCCTTCCACTGCACCGACTGCGGGAAGGGCTTCAACCAGAACTCCCATCTTGTCACCCACAGGTGCATCCACACCGGGGACAGGCCCTACAAGTGTGGGGAGTGTGGGAAGAGCTTCACCCAGATCGGTGTCTTGACCAAACACCAACGGACCCACCAGTAAGGGAAGCCCTACCAGTGCTCCGACTGCAGGAAGAGCTTCGGCCGCTGCTTCCACCCCGATTGAACCGCCTGATGGGGAGGCAACCCCTGGAGTCCAGTGACTGTCAGTCCATCCCATTCGACCACAAAGGGCCAGTCCCCTTTCCCAGGGAGAGGTTCTGCCAACTGAACCCTTCTTGGCGGGTGTGTGGAGATTCCTGCCTTGGCTGGGGACCCCCCAAGGTCACTCCTGGAGTCTGAGAACAGAGATCTCCCCCAGAGCGTTGGTCTGGGGGAGTTCCATCCATCTCTAATTAAGAATTATTGCTTTTGTGCCAGCTTTAGTAGAATGGCTTCAACAGTTGCTTTAGTCTAGAGCACTGTCCTGTCTTATCCTGTACTCCTGGTAATTTTAGTGTTTGTATTGTGCAGTAAATAATTCTGATGAAGATCTTTTGTCTGATCATTTGTAACCCCAAATAAATTAATTTCAATCAATAGATCTCATTTGCCATCATTAAAACCTGGGGGACCAAAGTGTTGCAGTCACACCTCTCTAATTCCTCTAAACTGAAACTGTTGGAATAACCCAAGGCTGAGATTGGATCCAGCTGCTCCCAGCACCCCACAGAAATTGGAAGCTCAGGGGGGCCAGCCCCCTTTGCCAACCTGCCTGTGCCCAAAGACCCCCATGGGACCGTCAGACCCGCCAGACCACCCCCCCTTTTTCACCCTTCTCCCTAATCCTTCCACTTTTCCATTGTTCCCTGAATCCCCAATTTCCCCCCCCCCCCAACAGTTTAGGGGTCCCAACCACCACTTTTTGCCCCCTCTCCTGTGGGTGCTGAAGGAGAAAATGAGGCTGCACACACAGAGTTCCATTGCGGGACTTGTCCTCCCATCTTTCCAGCATCCCCCTTTCATTGGGGTTCCTTTGGAAACAGCGCCTGGGCTTTGTCTTTTAGTCCACTGGAATTCCCAGCATGGCCCCAAAGCAGTGCCCTGATCCCACACATTCCCCTCCCCTCATGTGCTGGCTGTGTTCAGCCACCACAGAAAAACACAGGCTGCCATGCAGAGCGTTCCAAGTGGTTTCCACTTTGGCAAACAGCCCTCTCTGGATGGAAAACACCAGTCAAGGCCAAAAAACTCCTTTTGGATCCTGATTAACTGAATGCAGCTGCTGCTGCCTTAACTTGTTCCCAGAGAAATTCTCAGGGTTCCTTTGCTTCCAGGAGGCCCCACATGTCCCAATGGCCCCTGGATTCCATGAGCTTCCACAGTCTCCAAAGGTTCCTTTAGTTCCATGAGGCCCTGCAGTCCCCAAATGCCCTTTGGATTCTCAGAGATTTCCCACTGTCCCAGCGTCCCTTGTGCTTCAGAAGGAGCTGCAGTGGGACAGTGGCCCCTTGGTTCCGTGAGCTCTGCAGTGTTCCAGGAATCCTTGGGTTCCAGGAGAGCCTGCAGTTTCACAAGGAGCACTTGAATGCAGGAGGTTCTGCAGGGTCCCAATGGCCTCTGGATTCTGGGAGGTTCAGAAATATCTCAGGGCTGAGATAAATGGGATTGTTCATGCTGGAGAAGAGAAGGCTTTGGGGTGACCTGATTGTGGCCTTGCAGTGCCTGAAGGGAGCCAACAGGAAAGATGGAGAGAGACTTTGGACAAGGGCCTGGAGTGACAGGACAAGGGGCAGTGGCTTCACATTGATAGAGGGAAGGGTTGGAGGAGATAGGATGAAGGAATTCTTTCCTCTGAGGGTGCTGAGATGCTCTTTAAGTCCCTTCCCAACCCAAAGCATTCCATGATTGTGGGACTGGTGGGTGAGGTGGTGGTTGGAGCCGTCTGGGGCACAGGGACCCAAAATGAGGGAGTTTTCCATTGTGGGGGAAGGAGGGAGACGGCAGCAGAACTGACCCCTTGGACACCTGGCAGGCAGGCTTTGGCTGGAAGCTGGTGATGGGGAGCTGAGTGAAGCCCCCACAATGCAGGAGGAAATGGTCAGTGACCTGCTCTGCCAGTGAGACCCCCCCAAGTGCCTGGGCCCACATGGGATGCAGCCAAGAGTCCTGAGGGAGCTGGAGAAAGAGCTGGCCAAGCCACTCTCAGTAAATCTCCAGCAGTGCTGCACAACTGCACAAGTCCCAGCTGACTGGCAACAAGCAAAGGGGATGCCCATCCCCAGGAAGGGCCAAAAGGGGGATCTGGGGAACTCCTGGCCTGTCCCATTGGCCTCAGGACCGGGGAAGTCCATGCAGCAGATCCTCCTCAGTGCCATCCCATGGCAGGGGCAGGACAACCAGGGGATCAGGCCCAGCCAGCGTGGGGTTGGGAAAGGCAGGTCCTGCCTGACCAACCTCATCTCCTCCTCTGACAAAGGACCCGCTCAGCAGCTGAGGGAAAGGCTGGGATGTGTCTCTCTGGAATTCCAGATAGCCTTTGGCACCATCTCCCCCAGCATCTCCTGCACAAACTGGCTGCTCATGGCTTGCCCAGGGAACTGTTTGCTGGGTGACAAAGTGGCTGATGGCCCAGGGAGTGGTGGGGAATGGAAGGAAATCCAGGTGAGGTCGGTCACTAGTGGGGTTCCCAAGGGGTCAGGGTTGGGGCTGCTCCTGTTTAACATCGTTCTGGATGATCTGGGCCAGGGGATCGAGTGCCCCCTCAGGAAAGTTGTGGACAACACCAGGTTGGGTGTGAGTGTGGATGTGCTGGAGGGCAGGAAGGCTCTGCAGAGGGATCTGGACAGGCTGGATCAAGAAGGCCAAGTGTCAGGACCTGCCCTTGGGTCCCAACAACCCCCTGGAACGCTCCAGGCTGGGGGCAGAGGGGCTGGAGAGCTGCTCAGCAGGAAGGGACTTGGAGGTGCTGCTTGACAGGGGCTGGATATGAGGCAGAGTGTGCCCAGGGGGGCAAGAAGGCCAAGGGCATGGTGGCCTTTGTGGAGAAGAGTGTGGCCAGCAGGAGCAGAGAACTGATTGCCCCTCTGTGCTGGGCACTGGGGAGGCCCCACCTGGAGTGCTGTGTCCACTTGTGGCCCCTCAGTGCCAAAAGGCCCTGGAGGGGCTGGAGCGTGTCCAGAGAAGGGACCGGAGCTGGGGAAGGCTCTGGAAAACATGTCTGCTGAGGGACGGCTGAGGGAACTGGGCTTGTTGAGTGTGGAGAAGGGGAGGCTCAGGGGGGACCTCATTGCTCTCTGCAATGACCTCAAAGGAGGTTTTAGTGGGGTGGGGGTTGGTCTCTTCTGCCAAGTCTATAGTGAAAGGTTGTGAGGGAATGACCTTAAATTGCTATGGGCAAGGTTCATATTAGATGTTAAAGAAACCTTTTTCCCCTGAGAGAGTGTTCAGGCATTGGAACGAGTAGCCCAGGGAGGTGGTGCAGGAAGTGTTCAGATGTTGGGCTGACCTTGGCTGGACACCATGTGCCCTCCCAGCCACTCTATCACTCCCCTTCCCAGCGGGACAGGGGAGAGAGTAAGGTGGAAAAAAAAAAATAGTGAGTTAAGGCAGTTTATTTAAAGCAAAGCGATGCTTGTGCACACAGAAGCCAAAGACAGCAGGGTTTGTTCTCTGCTTCCCATGAGCAGCCATGGTCGGCCACTCCCGAGGAGCAGGGCTTGGGTCCGCGGGACGGTTCCTCAGCAGGCAGCCATCAGACAATGAATGCCCCCCTCCTGCTCCCTGCCTCAGCTTTTAGAGCTGAGCTGACCTCCCATGGGCTGCAATGTCCCTTGGCTCAGTTGGGCTCAGCTGGCCTACTTGGGTCCCCTGCCAGGCTCTTGCCCTCAGCTAAGGAAGGAATGTCCCAGTGTTGGTGCTGTGCTCAGCAGTGGCCAAAACACTGGGGTGTTCTCAACCCCCTTCCAGCTGCCAATGCCAAGCCCAGCCCTGGGAGGGCTGCTGTGGGGAACTGAACTGCAGCTCAGCCAGACCCAACCCAAATATCTATGGCACATGTTCTATAGAATCCATCCTTAGGTGTTGTATGACAGATCTATTAGATATTACAAATAATAAGCAATAATAAGGCAAGTGTCCTCCTTAGGGACACACACACAGCCCCCCAAACTCCTGCCTGGGTTTGTTCCCTGGGGGTCTCTGCAGCAGCAAGCACAGCCCCACACTGACTGCTCTGGGCTGTGCAGGCATTTGTGGTTCTGCCTGTCTCACACACACATCCAACCTTGGGATGGATCTGGATGTCACTGGATGTGATGTCACAGGGGAGCTGTGATGTCACAGGAAGGTTGTGATGTCACAGGGGAGGACATGATGTCACAGGGATGATATGATGTCACAGGAGAAATGTGATATATGATGGATGTGACGTCAGCTGTTGTGACACTTCAGGGTCTCATGGAACCAAAGGAACCCTGGGACAGTGAGGAACCTCATGGAGTCAAGGGCCTATTGAGACACTGCGAAGCTCATGGAACCAGAGGAATTCTGGGAGAGTGTGGAACTTCATGGAATCAAAGGGCCATTCTGACACTGGAGGGCCTCCTGGATCTGAAGGAAACCTGGGAGACTGCAGAATCTCATGGAATCAAGTGGCCAGTGTGACATGGGGGACCTCCCGGAAGCAAAGAAACCCTGGGACATTTTGGAACTTCATGGAATCGCTGGGCCATTGTGACACTGGGGAACCTCATGGAATTGTGTGGCCATTGTGACACTGCAGGGTCTCATGGAATAAAATGAAACTTGGGACACTGTGAAACCACATGGGATCAAGGGGTGCCTGTGACCCTGCAGGACCTCATGGAACCAAGGGAAGCCTGGGACACTGAGGAAACTCGTGGAACCAAGTGGCCTTTGTGACCCTGCAGAATTGCACGGAATCAACAACCCATTGTGACACTGCAGGGCTTCATGGAACCGAAGGAATCCTTGGACACTGTGGAACCTCATAGAAACAAAGGGCCATTGTGACACTCCTGGGCCTTGTGGATCCAAAGGAATCTTGGGATGCTGTGGAACCTCCCAGAATCAAGGGGCCATTGTGACACCGTGGAACCTCATGGAATCAACAGTCCATTCTGAGTCTGCAGGGCCCAGGGAAGCAAAGGAATCCTGGGACACTGTGGAATCTCACAGAATCAAGGGACCATTGTGACCCTGCGGAGTCTCATGGAGATGAAGAAGCCCTGGGAGACTGGAACTTCACGGAATCAAGGGACCATTGTGACAGTGCAGGTCCTCATGGAACCAAGGGAAAATGGGGACACTGTGAAAACTCATGGCATCAAGGGGCCATTTTGACATGCAGGGCTTCCTAGAACCAAAGGAAGCCTGGGATGTTTGGGATCATCCTGGAATCGAGAGGCCATCGGGACACTGTGGAACCTCATGAAAGGAGAGGAATCCTGAGACTGTGCAGAATCTGATGGCAGAAAGGAGCCATCATGACACTGCAAAACCTCGTGGAATCAAGGGGCCACGGCTTCACATCTGGGTCTCATGGGACCAAAGGAAACCAGGGACACTGGGGAAACTCATGGAAGCAGGGAGACCCTGGGACACTCTGGAGCCTCACAAAATCAAGGGGCCATCGGGACACTGCAGGACCTTCTGGGGCCAAAGGAACCCTGGGCTGCTGCAGAACCTCACGGAGGTGGGAAGCTGCTGTGTGGGGCCCCCACGACGAGTGGCTGAGGCTGCTGCAGGAGAAGGTGAGTGAAGCCAATTTGCACAAGTGGGAGCCGTGGGCAAAGCCACTGAGCCCCCTTGCCATGGTCAGTTACCATGGCAACCATCAGACATTCCCATTGTGTGCTGGGTTAAAAGTAAACCGGAGGGAGAAATGAACCCACCCGAGGGATTGCAAGTCAGAGTTACTATTTACTAAGAAGATTACAATAAATACAATGATACAGAGAAAAATGGTTTTAACCCACAAAAAAAAAGCTGTATAACCCAGCACCCTGGGACAAGAACAGAACAGTGCTGAGCACCACGTGGCCCCCCAGGGTGCAAAGTAAAAGGAAAGGAAAACCTGTTGGTCCAGATGATGGTGGCAGTTCTGTTGAGGTAGTGATGGCAGTCCTGTCAGGAGTGGCAGTGGCAGTCCTGTTGGAGTTCTGGTCCTCCTCTCGATCCCATGAGTGGTACCAGAAGTCCCCAAACCCCAAGAGAATATGTGCTCAGATTCAGGTGGGGATGTCCAGCACCTCCCCCAGGGTGGGGAGTTTCACAGTGGGTGATTTAACTCTGTGAGTCATGGGGTATTTTTGGAGTGTTTGATGGTCTGGGTGTTGCAGCTGCCTGTTCTGCCAGTCCAAGGAGCCCCATTGGCAGAGATGACCCCTCAGGCTGGGGGTGAAGGTGCTAATGCCTCCCCGGAGGGGAGTTCTCACAGCTGAGTCATAGGTGTGAAGACAAAGGAACACCTCTTGCACAGTTCTTTCACACCCAGCTTGTAGCCTGAGGCGTCAGGTGGGCCCTGGGCAGCTGCTGCAAAGGATCCATTCTTAAGAGTCCATCAGAAATGACACAGAGGGTGTAGAATACACAGTTTTGGTTGCACTCACACAGTGATAAACTGGTCCCAGCCCCTGCAACTAGGACAGATTGCTAGGGTCGGTTACCATGGCAACCATCACACATTCCCATTACTACGGCCAGTTAGCATGGAAACCATCATACCTTCCAATTGCTACGGTCAGTTACCATGGCAACCATCACACATTCCCATTGCTACGGTCAGTTACCATGGCAACTATCACACATTCCCATTGCTACGGTCAGTTATGATGGCTACCATCATATGTCTCACTGGTACAGTGGGTTACCATGGCAACCATCACACATTCCCATTACTATGGTCAGTTACTATGGCAACCATTACACATTTCCATTGCTACAATCAGTAACCATGGAAACCATAATACATTCCCATTTCTATAGTCAGTTACCATTACAACCATCATACATTCCCGTTGCTACGGTCAGTTACCATGGCAACCATCATACCTCCCACTGCTATGTTCCATTACCATGGCAACCACCATACATTCTCGTCATTACAGTCAGTTACCATGGCAACCATCATACAACCCACTGCTTTGGTCAGTTACCATGGCAACCATAATATTTCCACTGGTACATTCAGTTACCATGGCAACCATCATACATTCTCTTTGCTATGGTCAGTTACCATGGCAACCACCATACATTCTCATTGTCAGTTACCATTACAACCATCATACATTCCCATTGTTATAGTCAGTTACCATTACAACCATCATACTTCCCATTGCTATTGTCGGTTACCATGGCAACCACCATACATTCTCATTGCCACTGTCAGTTACCATGGCAACCATCATACATTCTCATTGCTATGGTCGGTTTCCATGGACACCCTTATACGTTCCCATTGCTACTGTCAGTTACCATGGCAACCATCATACCTCGCACTGCTATGGTCAGTTACCATGGTAAACCTCATACATTGTATTACTACGGTTGGTTACCATGGCAACCAGCATACATTCCCATTGCTACCATCAGTTACCATGGCAACCAGCATACATTCCCATTGCTACCATCAGTTACCATGGCAACCAGCATACATTCCCACTGTTATGGTTGGTTACCATAGCAACCATCATACAGTCCCATTTCTATGGTCAGTTACCATGGCAACCACCATACATTCTCGTCGCTACGGTCGGTTACCATGGCAACCACCATACATTTTCATTGCCATTATACACCCCACTGCTACGGTCAGTTACCATAGCAACCATAATACTTCCAATGGTACAGTCAGTTACCATGGCAACCACCATACATTCCCGTTGCTACGGTAAGTTACCATGGCAACCATCATTTATTCCCATAGCTATGGTCAGTTAGCATGGCAACCATCATACATTCTCATTGCTATGGTCAGTTACCATGGCAACCATCATACATTCCCATTGTTATAGTCAGTTACCATTACAACCATCATACATTCTCATTGCTATGGTCGTTTACCATGGCAACAACCATAGATTCTCGTCTCTACGGTCAGTTACCATGGCAACCATCATATATTTCCGTTGGTACGGTCAGTTACCATGGCAACTATCATACATTCCCGTTACTATGGTAAGTTACCATGGCAACCATCATACATTCTCATTGCCACTGTCAGTTACCATGGCAACCATCACATATTTCTATTGCTATGGTCGGTTTTCATGGCAACCCTCATACATTCCCATTGCTACGTTTGGTTACCATGGCAACTATCACACATTCCCATTGCTACATTCAGTTACCATGGCAACCATCAGACATTTCCATTGCTACAGTCAGTTACCATGGCAACCACCATACATTCCCGTTGCTACGATCAGTTTCTATGGGAACCTCTTGGTTCCTCTTGGACAGAAGCAGATGCAGATGAGCCTCCCTCTTGTCCACCAACCTTTAGAGCAGCTGTGCTCTAAAGGCCTGTGTCCCAAGGGGAGTCTTGACCAAGACCCTGCACAAATCTCTGGGACTCTGCATCCTGTTGTGGTGCCTTTCCAGTGAATTCCAGGGTTATCAAAGCCAACTGGAATGGGATCTTTGTCTCACTCCACAAGGTCACCCAAACCAGTCTCTCCTCTGACCCTCACCCACAAAAGTTCACCCAATTCCTTCATCCCCTAGAGCAGCTCCACAGGTCTCAGAAGCTCCTTCCCACTGAGGACACCTCTCTCCTGCTCTTTCTCTCCTGTGTCTCCTTGGCCTTCTCTCCCAACCCATCACAGACCTGCAACCTGGGAACTGTCTCAGCAGGCCTGGGCTGTTATTGCCTGCAAGTGGAATGAAGAGAGACTTGGGGCTGCAGTTCCTCCTGCCTGTGCCCCACACGCAGGGCATTGGGGCCTGTCTGGCTGCAGCCCCTCAGCGGGGGCACCAGGGTAAGAACAGACTTGCAGTGGGGAAAGCTGCTCTGAAAGCCCCAAGAGCTGGGGTGTGCAGAGGCTTTGCTGACAATGGACCTGGGGGTGGACGTGCTGGGACTCAGGCCCAGGGGGAAAATCCCAGGCCTGATCCCTGAGGAGATCAGCACATGCTGCTGAAATGCTGGGGGAGAGAAGAGCCAGCAGAGGGAGGAAACAAGTGTGGACAGCCTGGGCTGATGGGATTTGGACTCGTACCTGGCCCGGCCTTGGCTGGGTAGAGAAGGGACAGCCTTTGTGTCCCTGCAGGGCTGGGATTCACTCCCTGCCCCAAAGGCACCCAATGTGTCTGAGAAGCCCTGGGTGGTGCCTGTCACACAACTGCTGGGAATGGGGATGGGGTCCCTGCACAGGCCCTGTGCTGTCCATGGCAGCTGCTGCACTTGTGCTGCAGAGCCCTGGCACCTCCCCTGGCACTACAGGCCCCTCTTTGGCTGTTCAATCCAGGCTCAGCTGCCCTCAATTAGGTTCAGCAGTGAAAGGATGCCCAGAAGACAACTGCCATTGTACTCTGAGGACATGTAGAAAATACCTCTGCTAAAGAACAGGAGAGAGACCTCTCTCCCTGTGCCACCTGACTCCATTTGGTCACCTGAGCACCTCTAGGGTGACAGTGCTGAAAGAAGTGTCTGTGCCCAGCTGAGAGAAGGCACATCATTATTGCCTTCAGCTGTGTGCCAGCAGGTTCCCCTGGAGCCCCAGGGACAGCTGGAGGGAGCCCAGAGGGGCAGAGAAAGGGCTGCCTGGGGCTGTTGCTGTGCTGCTGAGCTGAGCCGGGCTCCTGGCACACAGGAAGCTCCTGGCAAGCAAGAAGAGCTTCAAAGAGCCAGCTCTGCTGGTGAGCAGCTCCTCTGCACAGCCCAGCTGGGCTGAGGGCACTGCCTGCAGCACCCAGGGCACAGGAGAGAAGGCAGAGAGATGAGAGGCAGCCTGGGCTGGGAGGTGACTGAGCTCTCACTACAGGAGAAACCTTCCCAGGATTTGAATGAAGAATTCTCTGGCTGTAGGAAAGTTCAGCTTCTCTTCCTGGAGGCATCTCCTACAGCTGGCACATCCCACAGCTTCTAGGATCTTTCAGCAGGACTCTCCCAGTTGCTGCAGTGCAGGGGAAGTGGCCATATGGCAGAGCAGGGCAGGAGCTGCAGGCAGCAAGGGCAGAGAGGAGAAGGGAGCAGGAGGTTCAAGGGATCCTGGGCTGGGAGGACAGGGCAGAGCTGCTCAGGGAGGAACCTTGCCAGCCCTTTGCCACGGTCAGGCTGTGGCTGCAGAGCAGTGCAGGGGAGTTCCTGCAAGTGCCTCTGCCAGCTGCCAAATGGCAGCAGTGGCAGGAGCTGTCAGGATGGCTCTGCTGGATTTGCTGGGGTGCAGCAGGAGAAGCTGCTGCAGAGCAGGACTTGCTGCTGCCCCCTCAGAGGCCCAGGGCCAGAAGGTTCCCTGGGCCAGGGCTGGCTGTGGGGTGGGAAGGTGGGGGTGCAGCCAGGGGTGCCCAGGGCTGTGGGGCAGAGCAGGGTCCTGCCCCAGGGCTCTGTGTGCTGGGGCAGGGACTCTGCTGCCTGCCAGGGTCAGCTCTCAGCCCGGCCAAGGAGCTGCCACGGCCCTGCAGGGAGAAGGGGTGGGTGGAAGGAGTGACCCCTCAGGGCAGGGCAGGGCAGGGCTGGGCAGGGCTGGGCAGGGCCCTTCAGCTGCAGGCTCAGGGCTCCTCACAGCTTCAGCTCCACCTCCTCCATTTCCAGGGGCCCTTCTCAGGAAGCACATCCCCCCAGAACACCTCCCCCTTCCCAGCCACCGCAGGGGTCTGGGATCTGCTCTGCAGCCCCTGCCCAGGCAGAGCTGCCCCTGGCACTGGGCTGGGGATGGCTCTGGCAGCACTGGCAGGGAGCTGAGCTGGGCACAGGCAGGGGCTGCTGGCAGGAACAGCTCCTCACCCAGAGACAGGCAGGCAGGGAGAGGGAGCCGCTGCCACAAGGGCTGGGCAGGGGGATGGGGGCCCCTCCCTGCTGTCCCTGTGGCACAGACCCCTTCCCTGAGCAGCTCCTGCCTGGGCTCCTTTCCCAGCCTAAGCAGAGCCTGTGCCCTCAGGCCCACGGGGGCTGGGCTGTGCATTGCCCTGCAGCAGCCAGAGCCCAGGCAAGGACAGGGCCCTGATTTCCAGCTGTCTCTCTGTGTCCCTCCTCCCTTGGCAGCAGCTCTGTGGCATTTCCCTGCCATCCCCTGCTGCCTGGGCTCTCCTTGTTCTCACCATTGGCTTTTCTGAGCCAGCGTGGAGTTTGGGGGGGCAGATTCCTGTCCAGACACAAACCCTTTGGGTGCTGCTGTGGGGATGTGTCTGTGGGACCAAAGTGCCCAAGTGCCCTCCAGGCACCTTCAGGGTCTTCAGCTGTTTGCCTGGGTGTCCTGCAGGGCTGCAGGTGCCCTCCAGATGGGCACAGCTCTGCCATAGGATCTCTGTGCTGCACAGGATCCCCATGGAGAAAACTCCTCAGTGCTAAATCCATGGAAATGCTCTGGGCAGCTGCAGTGAGCATTTTGTGTCTCAGTCTGGGAGGGGAGAGATGAAGAGGTGAGGAGTGTGTCAATATGTTCTTTGGACTTGGATTCCTGGATCTCTGGGCAGTTTCTCTGTAGGGGAACAGTTGAGTGTGATGCTCCTCCAGCTCCAAGCTGCCAGCACAGGGCAGCTGAGCCCAGGACTGATGGGCAGAGCAGTTCTTCTCTCTGCACTGAGGGACCGTCCCTGGGCCCCTCAGAACCCACAAGACTTGACCTGCAGTGCAGTAGAAATGTCAGGGATTTCAAACCCCCACAACCACTCATAAGAGTGGCAGGTGCAAGTGGGTGAACAAATACAGAGAATTCCCTCAGCTCAGTCCTTCATTTGGGCAAATTGCAAACAGCAAAGCTGAGAAGCTCTTGGATGTATCATGAGTACATTTAATTTGAGATCACCCTGCATTCCAAGTTCCCTCTCCCAGCAGAGCAAGGAGTCCATAAGAGCCCATCACAGAGTTACTGCTTAACATGGTCCCCTCAAGCAGCAAAACCCAGAGCTCAGGGGAGGGAGCTGCAGGGAGGTCTGAGTGAGGAGAGAGAGCCTGAGAGTGGGGTGGCTGTGAGACGTGTAATGTTTGGCTGCAGAAGCCTGGTCTAACTCAGCACTGACATTTCCTCCTCAACAGATCAAAATACCCTGGGGAAGGAACAAATGTGCAACAGCAGCTCCCCCACCCAGTTCCTCCTCCTGGCATTGGCAGACAGGCGGGAGCTGCAGCTCCTGCACTTCTGGCTCTTCCTGGCCATCTCCCTGGCTGCCCTCCTGGCCAACGGCCTCATCCTCAGCGCCGTAGCCTGTGACCACCACCTGCACACCCCCATGGGCTTCTTCCTGCTCAACCTCTCCCTCACAGACCTGGGATCCATCTGCACCACTGTCCCCAAAGCCATGCACAATTCCCTCCATAACACCACAACCATCTCCTACATGGGATGTACTGCACAGGCCTTTTTCTTTCTGTTTTTCATCTCAGCAGAGTATTATCTCCTCACCATCATGTGCTACGACCGCTACGTTGCCATCTGCAAACCCCTGCACTACGGGACCCTCCTGGGCAGCAGAGCTTGTGCCCACATGGCAGCAGCTGCCTGGACCACTGGGTTTCTCAGTGCTCTGCTGCACACAGCCAATACATTTTCCCTGCCCCTGTGCCAGGGCAATGCCCTGGGCCAGTTCTTCTGTGAAATCCCACACATCCTCAAGCTCTCCTGTTCACACTCAGGCTACCGCAAGGAAATTGACCTTCTTCTGGCTACTGCCAGCTCATCACTTGCTTGTTTTGTTTTCATTGTTTTCTCCTATGTGCAGATCTTCAGGGCTGTGCTGAGGATCCCCTCTCAGCAGGGACGGCACAAAGCCTTTTCCACGTGTCTCCCTCACCTGGCCGTGGTCTCCCTGTTCCTCAGCACTGCCACATTTGCCTACCTCAAGCCCCCCTCCATCTCCTCCCCATCCCTAGATCTGATTGTGTCAGTTCTGTACTCGGTGGTGCCTCCAGCACTGAACCCCCTCATCTACAGCCTGAGGAACCAGGAGCTCAAGGATGCCATAAGGAAAATGATGACTGGATGTTTTTCAGGAGCAACAAACTTCACCTTTTCTTCTGCAGAACACTCATTGTGGAATACATTTTGGGCCCAGCCTACCTTCTAAAGCTTTTGAGTGGTAGGGGTAGGGGGCTTTACTGTTTTTTCCCTCTGTTCATGTCATTAACACTGAAATTTTATTCTTCATCCCATATATAATTCACACTCTGCCTCTTTTTTTTGTCCCACAAAATATAGAAACCAGCTCTCCTGCTCTCACTCAGGGAAATTGGGCTCACTGTGATTAGTGCCAGTTTATCACTTGGCTGTTTCATTTTCATTGTTTTCTCCTATGTGCAGATCTTCAGGGCTGTGCTGAGGATCCCCTCTCAGCAGGGACGGCACAAAGCCTTTTCCACGTGCCTCCCTCACCTGGCCGTGGTCTCCCTGTTTGTCAGCGCTACAGCATTTTCCAACCTCAAGCCCCCCTCCATTTCCTCCCCATCTCCGGACCTGGTGGTGTCAGTTCTGTACTCGGTGGTGCCTCCAGCACTGAACCCCTTCATCTACAGCCTGAGGAACCAGGAGCTCAAGGATGCCATAAGGAAAATGATGACTGGATGTTTTTTTAAGAAGCAATAAACTGCCTCTTTTCTTCTGCAGAACACTCATTGTGTAACACATTTGGGGCCCAGCCTGCCTTCTAAAGCTTTTGATAGTGTTTGGGGTGGAGGGCTTCTCTGTCTTTTCCCTCTATTCCTGTCATTAACACTGAAATTTTAATCTTCATCCCATATAATTCACTCTCTACCTCTTCTTTTTCACCCACAAAATATAGAAATCAAAAATCATGCTTTGTGTGCATTTAAACAAAATAAAAGTTCGTGCAACAAGGTATTTGTCAAACATCCTCCCTGTTTTAGTTTGTACATGAGGAATCACAATCTCTGAGTGTAAGAAATGACATAAATTCTTTTTTCCTGATCCTTCCTCCAAGACCTCTCTTGAAGCTGGAGGGCATTTCCATGTTTGCAGATGTGGAGGGGAAAAGAGTCCCAGCACTGCCAGGGAGCCCCAGAACTGGGTCTGTTCAGAGCTGCTCTCTTTGCACTCCCACCCTCTCCTTTCCTGTCCGTGCCCAAGGCCTGAGTGCTCTGGCAGCTCAGTCACTGTCCTGCTGTGGGTCAGGCCTGTGAGCACAGGCAGGGACAGGCCCTGGGCACTGCTGGGACAGGGCTGGGCTCCACAACAGCAGTTCCAGCAGCAAAGGGGTTCCCCTCCAGGCACTTCCTCAAGGCTGAGGTCTTTTCCCAACACTGGTATGGAGAAGAAGTCCCTGGATTCCTTTTGTTCCATGAGGTTCCCCAGTATCACAATGGCCTCTTGATTCCATGAAATTCCACTGTGGCCCAGGGTTTCTTTGTTTCCAAGAGCCCCTGCAGTGCCACAATGGCCTCCTGATTCCATGGGTTTCTGCAGTGTCACAATGGCCCCTTTATTTCATCAAGTTGCCCACTGTCCCTGGGTTCCTTTGGCTCCATGGGGCCCTGGAGTGTCCCAGTGGCCTCTTGATTCCATGGCTTTCCCCAGAGTCACAATGGCCCCATAATTCCATGAGGTTCTGCAGTTTCACAGTGGCTCCTTGATTCCATGAGGTTGCACAGCATCATCACACAGCTGAGCCCATCCTGATGGAAGTTCTGAGGAGGTTGGGAGGAACTGGGACAAAAGGAGAAGATAACTGGGGAAGGAAAGAGGGGCTTGACCAAGAGAGAGGAAAGATTTTGATGAGGTAAAAACAGGTTCAGGGAATGCTGAGGGTGCTGAAACACTGACTACAAACACTCCTGATTGACCTTTATGCACTTTGTAACCTCAAGCCCCAACACCACCCAAAAGTGCTGCTCCTCCCATTGAAAGGAATCCACTGCTCTAATTCCAAGCCAGAAGAAGCCCAAACCCAGAACTCCAGACTCTTATTTGTCCTCTAATGCCCACCCCATTCCCAAACCTCTATTGCCAGTATGAAAAACCAAGCTTTAATCCTAACCCAACCCAAAAAGCTCTTCCCCTAATCATGAACCAGACACTGCCAGCAGAACCACAAACCTCCCAAAGTTCTGCCTAATCCCCACCCTCAGCTCTAAACCCCAAGCCCTGACCATTAAGCACCCCCACAGCCCTTGGGAGCAGGGCAAGGACCTGGAGAGCCCAGAGCAGGCCCAGGGGGTTGGCAGAGGAATGGGAGGTGACCTGGATCTGCTCAGCTCTGCAGTGACCCCCAGGAGAAGGGCCTGGGCTCTGGCAGGGATGTCCTGTGGCACAGGGGCTCAGGATCCAAGTTCAGAAGGCCAAGTGCACATGGCAACAGCCAGAGCTGGTGCAGAGACATCAGGGAGGGTCTAGAAATGCTGCTGGGAGGGGGTGGGAAAGCAGGAGGGGTGTGTGCAGCCTGCAAGGCCAGAGCAGCAGCAGGGCCAGGGCAGGACAGCCTGCAGGAGAGATGGCCAAGGGCTCTGGCAGGGCTGCAAGGCCCAAAGGCACCCAGGCCTTTGTCCCCTTGCCTCTGGCAGCTGCCTCTGCCACTCAGGCCACCACAAGCCACTTTCCTGGCAGGTTCTGCCCTTGGGTTCTGCCTCGCCCCTCCCTCAGCAGCCTGGCAGGGGTTGCCCAGGTTTGGGCCTTTGTTGTTCCTCCCCCTCCCATCCCAGTGCCCCCCAAACAGCCCTGAGCCAGCCGGGAGGGACAGGATCTGCTGGGCCAGGGCCTGGGGCTCAGCCCTTGGCCTTTGTGCTCCACAAAACCAAGGCAGGCTTTGCTCAGCATTGCAGGGGCCTGCCCAGAGCCTGCACTCCTGGCCTCCAAGGAGCTGCTCCAAGGAGTCCCTGGGGAGGCTTTGGCAGTGCCTGCCCTCAGTGGGGCCCAGCAATGCTTCAAGGCACTTGGACTTTGGCTTCTGACTTCTTCAGCAGCTGCTTCAATCTTCTCTCAGTACCTCAGGATCATGGGCTGGGCTGCAAACACACCGTGGGGCTCATTAAAATGCAGAAATCCCTCAGGATCTCTTTGTCTTCCTTTAATTGTCTTCAAGGCAATTTCAAAACAAGTCTTCCAAGTTTGTACTTTTTTTTCTTTTAATTCAATTATGGATATTTTTTAGTTCAGAGGAGAGGTGATAGAGGTGTTTTCCAAGTGATCTTGAGGCTGAGTGTCTCCTCAGGAGATCCACACTGACCCTGGATGATCAACCTTGCTCCTCACCCCTCAACCTCACCAGTTCTGACATGGCCCATCTTGGACTGACAGCTGATGCAACTCCAAACACACTGTGGGACCCATTAAAACACTGACAAACAAATTATTTTTCTTTCTTTAATTGTCTTCAAGATGTCAACAATAAATCGGAGTTGTTTTGTAGTTTAGCTAAGGAGGAAGATTTTAAAGTGGACATAATGAAAAAAATATATATCTTTATGAAAGGGAATGATTTACACAAAGCCTTGGG
>NW_024103692.1:0-21326 GCF_003945595.2 Pipra filicauda
GTGGTGGCACCTTTTGTCTGGCAGGAATCTTCATTTAGAGAAATTTTTCTAGGAGGTGGGACCGGCCATTGCAGCGCAGGGCAGAAAAAAGGGAAGAGCAGCTCTTTCCACCAGGAAAAAAAGTCTGGAAGGTTTGGCTTTGAGGTGCAGTTGTTGGGGTAGCCTGGGAACTTCTTGGGCAGGAAGAACTTTCTGTTGTGGTACCTTTTGTCTGGCAGGAATCTTCATTTGGATTCAATGTTCCAGGAGGTGGGACCGGCCATTGCAGCGCAGGGCTGAAAAAAGGGAACAGCAGCTCTTTCCAGCAGGAGAAAAAGGCTGGAAGCTTTGGCTTCAGGTGTAGTTGGTGAAGCATGGGCACTTCTTGGGAAGGAAGAGTTTTCTGTGGTGGCACCTTTTGTCTGGCAGGAATCTTCTGTGGGATTTAATTTTTCAAAAGGAAGGACAGGCCATTGCAGCGCAGGGCTGAAAAAGGGAATAGCAGCTCTTTCCACCAGGAAAAAAAGGCTGGAAGCTTTGGCTTTGAGGTGCAGTTGTTGGGGCAGCCTGGGCACTTCTGGGGCAGCAAGAGCTTTCTGTGGTGGCACCTTTTGGCTGGCAGGAATCTTCATTTGCATTGAATTTTTCAGGAGGTGGGACCGGCCATTGCAGCGCAGGGCTGAAAAAAGGGAACAGCAGCTCTATCTCTAAGGAAAAAAAGTCTGGAAGCTTTGGCTTTGAGGTGCAGTTGGTGCAGCCTGGGCACATCTTGGGCAGCAAGAACTTTCGGTGGGGGCACCTTTTGTTAGGCAGGAATCTTCATTTGGAGTAAATTTTTCAGGAGGTGGGACAAGCCATTGTAGCACGGTGCTGAAAAAGGGAACAGCAGATCTTTCCACGAAAAAAAAAAGTCTGGATCCTTTGGCTTCAGGTGCAGTTGTTGGGGCAGCCTGGGCACTTCTTGGTCAGCAAGACCTTTCTTGTGGTGGCACCTTTTGTCTGGTAGGAATCTTCAGTTGGATTCAGTGTTCCAGGAGGTGGGACCGGCCATTGAGAGCAGGGATGAAAAAAGGGAACAGCAGCTCTTTTCACCACGAAAAAAGGTTGGAAGCTTTGGCTTCACGTGCAGTTCTTGGGGCAGCCTGGGCACTTGTGAGGCAGCAAGAACTTTCTGTGGTGGTACCTATTGTCTGGCAGCAATCTTCAGCTGGATTGAATTTTTCAGGAGGTGGGACCGGCCATTGCAGCGCAGGGGAGAAAAAATGGAACAGCAGCTCTTTTCCTAAGGAAAAAAAGTCTGGAAATTTTGGCTCTGAGGTGCAGTTGTTGGTGCACCCTGGGTACTTCCAGGGCAGAAAAAAGACCTTTCTGTTGGTGGCACCTTTTGTCTGGTAGGAATCTTCAGCTGGATTCAATTTTCCAGGAGGTGGGACAGGCCATTGCAGCGCAGGGCTGAAAAATGGAACAGCAGCTCTTTGCACCAGGAAAAAAAGTCTGGAAGCTTTAGCTTCAGGTGCAGTTGGTGGGGCAGCCTGGGCACTTCTTGGGCAGCAAGAACTTTCTGTGGTGGCACCTTTTGTCGAGCAGGAATCTACATTTCGATTCAATCTTTTAAAAGGTGAGACCGCCCCTGGCAGCACAAAGCAGAAAAAAGGGAACATCAGTTCTTTCCTTAAGGAAAAAAAGTCTGGAAGCTTTGGCTTCAGGTGCAGTTGTTTGGGAAGCCTGGGAACTTCTTGGGCAGGAAGAGTGTTCTGTGGTGGCACCTTTTGTTTGGCAGAAATCTTCATTTGGATTGAAGTTTTCAGCAGGTGGGACCAGCCATTGCAGCGCAGGGCTGAAAAAAGGGAACAGCAGCTCTTTCAACCATGAAAAAAGGACTGGAACCTTTGGCTTCAGGTACAGTTGTTGGGGCAGCCTGGGAACTTCTTGGGCAGGAAGACCTTTCTGTGGTGGCACCTTTTGTCTGGCAGGAATCTTCATTTGGATTCAATTTTTCAGGGGGTGGGACTGGCCATTGCAGCGCAGGGCTGAAAAAAGGGAACAGCAGCTCTTTCCACCAGGAAAAAAAGTCGGGAAGCTTTGGTTTTGAGGTGCAGTTGTTGGGGCAGCCTGGGCACTTCTTGGACAGGAAGAGTTTTCTGTGGTGGCACCTTTTGTCTGACAGGAATCTTTATTTGGATTCAATTTTTCAGGAGGTAGGACCGGCCATTGCAGCGCAGGGCTGAAAAATGGAACAGCAGCTCTTTCCCTAAGGAAAAAAGTCTGGATCCTCTGGCTTCAGGTACAGTTGTTGGGGCAGCCTGGGAACTTCTTGGGAAGGAAGAATTTTCTGTGGTGGCACCTTTTGTCTGGCAGGAATCTTCTGGTGGATTTAATTCTTCAAAAGGTGGGACAGGCCATTGAATCACAGGCCTGAAAAAAGGGAACAGCAGCTCTTTCCACCAGGAAAAAAAGTCGGGAAGCTTTGCTTTCAGGTGTGGTTGGTTGGGCAGCCTGGGAACTTCTCGGGCAGCAAGAACTTTCTGTGGTGGCACCATTTGTCTGGCAGGAATCTTCATTTGGATTCAATTTTTCAAGAGGTGGGACGGGCCATTGCAGCGCAGGGGTGAAAAAAGGGAACAGCAGCTCTTTCCACCAGGAAAAAAGTCTGGAAGCTTTGGCTTCAGGTGCAGTTATTGGGCCATCCTGGGCACTTCTTGGCCAGGAAGAACTTTCTGTGGTGGCACCTTTTGTCTGGCAGGAATCTTCATTTAAATTCCATTTTCCAGGAGGGGGGACCAGTCATTGCAGAGCAGGGCTGAAAAAGAGAACAGCAGCTCTTTCCCTAAGGAAAAAAAAAACTGGAAGCTTTGGCTTCAGGTGTAATTGGTGGGGCAGCCTGGGCACTTCTTGGGCAGCAAGACCTTTCTGTGGTGGCACCTTTTGTCGGGCAGGAATCTTCATTTAGAGGAAATTTTCCAGGAGGTGGGACCGGCCATTGCAGCGCAGGCCTGAAAAAAGGGAACAGCAGCTCTTTCCCTAAGGAAAAAAAGTCAGGAAGCTTTGGCTTTGAGGTGCAGTTGTTGGGGTAGCCTGGGCACTTCTTGGGCAGCAAAGAGCTTTCTGTGGTGGCACCTTTTGTCTGGCAGGAATCTTCATTTAGAGAAAATTTTTAAGGAGTTGTGACAGGCCATTGTAGCGCAGGCCTGAGAAAAGGGAACAGCAGCTCTTTCCCTAAGGAATAAAAAAGTCGGGATCCTTTGGCTTCTGGTGCAGTTGTTGGGGCAGTTTAGGCAATTCTGGGGCAGCAAGAACTTTCGGTGGTGGCACCCTTTGTCTTGTAGGAATCTTCATTTGGATTCAATGTTCCAGGAGGTGGGACCGGCCATTGCAGCGCAGGGGTGAAAAAAGGGAACAGCAGCTCTTTCCCTAAGGAAAAAAAAACCTGGAAGCTTTGGCTTTGAGGTCCAGTTGGTGGGGCAGCCTGGGCACTTCTTGGGAAGCAAAGAGCTTTCTGTGGTGGCACCTTTTGTCTGGCAGGAATCTTCATTTAGAGGAAATTTTCCAGGAGGTGGGACCGGCCATTGCAGCGCAGGCCTGAAAAAAGGGAACAGCAGCTCTTTCCCTAAGGAAAAAAAGTCAGGAAGCTTTGGCTTTGAGGTGCAGTTGTTGGGGCAGCCTGGGCACTTCTTGGTCAGCAAGACCTTTCTTGTGGTGGCACCTTTTGTCTGGTAGGAATCTTCAGTTGGATTCAGTGTTCCAGGAGGTGGGACCGGCCATTGAGAGCAGGGCTGAAAAAAGGGAACAGCAGCTCTTTTCACCACGAAAAAAGGTTGGAAGCTTTGGTTTCATGTGCAGTTCTTGGGGCAGCCTGGGCACTTGTGGGGCAGCAAGAACTTTCTGTGGTGGTACCTTTTGTCTGGCAGCAATCTTCAGCTGGATTGAATTTTTCAGGAGGTGGGACCGGCCATTGCAGCGCAGGGGAGAAAAAATGGAACAGCAGCTCTTTTCCTAAGGAAAAAAAGTCTGGAAATTTTGGCTCTGAGGTGCAGTTGTTGGTGCACCCTGGGGACTTCAAGGGCAGAAAAAAGACCTTTCTGTTGGTGGCACCTTTTGTCTGGTAGGAATCTTCAGCTGGATTCAATTTTCCAGGAGGTGGGACAGGCCATTGCAGCGCAGGGCTGAAAAAAGGGAACAGCAGCTCCTTCCACCAGGACAAAAAGTCTGGAAGCTTTAGCTTCAGGTGCAGTTGGTGGGGCAGCCTGGGCACTTCTTGGGCAGCAAGAACTTTCTGTGGTGGCACCTTTTGTCGAGCTGGAATCTACATTTCGATTCAATCTTTTAAAAGGTGAGACCGCCCCTTGCAGCACAAAGCAGAAAAAAGGGAACATCAGTTCTTTCCTGAAGGAAAAAAAGTCTGGAAGCTTTGGCTTCAGGTGCAGTTGTTTGGGGCAGCCTGGGAACTTCTTGGGCAGGAAGAGTTTTCTGTGGTGGCACCTTTTGTTTGGCAGAAATCTTCATTTGGATTGAAGTTTTCAGGAGGTGGGACCAGCCATTGCAGCGCAGGGCTGAAAAATGGAACAGCAGCTCTTTCCCTAAGGAAAAAAGTCTGGATCCTCTGGCTTCAGGTACAGTTGTTGGGGCAGCCTGGGAACTGCTTGGGAAGGAAGAATTTTCTGTGGTGGCACCTTTTGTCTGGCAGGAATCTTCTGTTGGATTTAATTCTTCAAAAGGTGGGACAGGCCATTGAATCACAGGCCTGAAAAAAGGGAACAGCAGCTCTTTCCCTAAGGAAAAAAAGTCGGGAAGCTTTGCTTTCAGGTGTGGTTGGTTGGGCAGCCTGGGAACTTCTTGGGCAGCAAGAACTTTCTGTGGTGGCACCGTTTGTCTGGCAGGAATCTTCATTTGGATTCAATTTTTCAAGAGGTGGGATGGGCCATTGCAGCGCAGGGGTGAAAAAAGGGAACAGCAGCTCTTTCCACCAGGAAAAAAAGTCTGGAAGCTTTGGCTTCAGGTGCAGTTATTGGGCCATCCTGGGCACTTCTTGGCCAGGAAGATCTTTCTGTGGTGGCACCTTTTGTCTGGCAGGAATCTTCATTTAAATTCCATTTTCCAGGAGGTGGGACCAGTCATTGCAGAGCAGGGCTGAAAAGAGAACAGCAGCTCTTTCCCTAAGGAAAAAAAAAACTGGAAGCTTTGGCTTCAGGTGTAATTGGTGGGGCAGCCTGGGCACTTCTTGGGCAGCAAGACCTTTCTGTGGTGGCACCTTTTGTCTGGCAGGAATCTTCATTTAGAGGAAATTTTTCCAGGAGGTGGGACCGGCCATTGCAGCGCAGGCCTGAAAAAAGGGAACAGCAGCTCTTTCCCTAAGGAAAAAAAGTCAGGAAGCTTTGGCTTTGAGGTGCAGTTGTTGGGGCAGCCTGGGCACTTCTTGGGCAGCAAAGAGCTTTCTGTGGTGGCACCGTTTGTCTGGCAGGAATCTTCATTTAGAGAAAATTTTTAAGGAGTTGTGACAGGCCATTGTAGCTCAGGCCTGAGAAAAGGGAACAGCAGCTCTTTCCCTAAGGAATAAAAAAGTCGGGATCCTTTGGCTTCAGGTGCAGTTGTTGGGGCAGTTTAGGCAATTCTGGGGCAGCAAGAACTTTCGGTGGCGGCACCCTTTGTCTTGTAGGAATCTTCATTTGGATTCAATGTTCCAGGAGGTGGGACCGGCCATTGCAGCGCAGGGCAGAAAAAAGGGAACAGCAGCTCTTTCCCTAAGGAAAAAAAGTCAGGAAGCTTTGGCTTTGAGGTGCAGTTGTTGGGGCAGCCTGGGAACTTCTTGGGCAGGAAGAACTTTCTGTTGTGGTACCTTTTGTCTGGCAGGAATCTTCATTGGGATTCAATGTTCCAGGAGGTGGGACCGGCCATTGCAGCGCAGGGCTGAAAAAAGGGAACAGCAGCTCTTTCCATCAGGAGAAAAAGGCTGGAAGCTTTGGCTTCAGGAGTAGTTGGTGAAGCATGGGCACTTCTTGGGAAGGAAGAGTTTTCTGTGGTGGCACCTTTTGTCTGGCAGGAATCTTCTGTGGGATTTAATTTTTCAAACGGTAGGACAGGCCATTGCAGCGCAGGGCTGAAAAAGGGAATAGCAGCTCTTTCCACCAGGAAAAAAAGGCTGGAAGCTTTGGCTTTGAGGTGCAGTTGTTGGGGCAGCCTGGGCACTCCTGGGGCAGCAAGAGCTTTCTGTGGTGGCACCTTTTGTCTGGCAGGAATCTTCATTTGCATTGAATTTTTCAGGAGGTGGGACCGGCCATTGCAGCGCAGGGCTGAAAAAGGGGAACAGCAGCTCTATCTCTAAGGAAAAAAAGTCTGGAAGCTTTGGCTTTGAGGTGCAGTTGGTGCAGCCTGGGCACATCTTGGGCAGCAAGAACTTTCGGTGGGGGCACCTTTTGTTAGGCAGGAATCTTCATTTGGAGTAAATTTTTCAGGAGGTGGGACAAGCCATTGTAGCACGGTGCTGAAAAAGGGAACAGCAGATCTTTCCACGAAAAAAAAAAAAAGTCTGGATCCTTTGGCTTCAGGTGCAGTTGTTGGGGCAGCCTGGGCACTTCTTGGTCAGCAAGACCTTTCTTGTGGTGGCACCTTTTGTCTGGTAGGAATCTTCAGTTGGATTCAGTGTTCCAGGTGGTGGGACCGGCCATTGAGAGCAGGGCTGAAAAAAGGGAACAGCAGCTCTTTTCACCACGAAAAAAGGTTGGAAGCTTTGGCTTCACGTGCAGTTCTTGGGGCAGCCTGGGCACTTGTGAGGCAGCAAGAACTTTCTGTGGTGGTACCTTTTGTCTGGCAGCAATCTTCAGCTGGATTGAATTTTTCAGGGGGTGGGACCGGCCATTGCAGCGCAGGGGAGAAAAAATGGAACAGCAGCTCTTTTCCTAAGGAAAAAAAGTCTGGAAATTTTGGCTCTGAGGTGCAGTTGTTGGTGCACACTGGGTACTTCAAGGGCAGAAAAAAGACCTTTCTGTTGGTGGCACCTTTTGTCTGGTAGGAATCTTCAGCTGGATTCAATTTTCCAGGAGGTGGGACAGGCCATTGCAGCGCAGGGCTGAAAAAAGGGAACAGCAGCTCCTTCCACCAGGAAAAAAGTCTGGAAGCTTTAGCTTCAGGTGCAGTTGGTGGGGCAGCCTGGGCACTTCTTGGGCAGCAAGAACTTTCTGTGGTGGCACCTTTTGTCGAGCAGGAATCTACATTTCGATTCAATCTTTTAAAAGGTGAGACCGCCCCTTGCAGCACAAAGAAGAAAAAAGGGAACATCAGTTCTTTCCTTAAGGAAAAAAAGTCTGGAAGCTTTGGCTTCAGGTGCAGTTGTTTGGGGCAGCCTGGGAACTTCTTGGGCAGGAAGAGTTTTCTGTGGTGGCACCTTTTGTTTGGCAGAAATCTTCATTTGGATTGGAGTTTTCAGGAGGTGGGACCAGCCATTGCAGCGCAGGGCTGAAAAAAGGGAACAGCAGCTCTTTCAACCATGAAAAAAGGACTGGAACCTTTGGCTTCAGGTACAGTTGTTGGGGCAGCCTGGGAACTTCTTGGGCAGGAAGAGTTTTCTGTGGTGGCACCTTTTGTCTGACAGGAATCTTTATTTGGATTCAATTTTTCAGGAGGTGGGACTGGCCATTGCAGCGCAGGGCTGAAAAATGGAACAGCAGCTCTTTCCCTAAGGAAAAAAAGTCTGGATCCTCTGGCTTCAGGTACAGTTGTTGGGGCAGCCTGGGAACTTCTTGGGAAGGAAGAATTTTCTGTGGTGGCACCTTTTGTCTAGCAGGAATCTTCTGTTGGATTTAATTCTTCAAAAGGTGGGACAGGCCATTGAATCACAGGCCTGAAAAAAGGGAACAGCAGCTCTTTCCACCAGGAAAAAAAGTCGGGAAGCTTTGCTTTCAGGTGTGGTTGGTTGGGCAGCCTGGGAACTTCTTGGGCAGCAAGAACTTTCTGTGGTGGCACCATTTGTCTGGTAGGAATCTTCATTTGGATTCAATGTTCCAGGAGGTGGGACCGGCCATTGCAGCGCAGGGCTGAAAAAAGGGAACAGCAGCTCTTTCCATCAGGAGAAAAAGGCTGGAAGCTTTGGCGTCAGGTGTAGTTGGTGAAGCATGGGCACTTCTTGGGAAGGAAGAGTTTTCTGTGGTGGCACCTTTTGTCTGGCAGGAATCTTCTGTGGGATTTAATTTTTCAAAAGGTAGGACAGGCCATTGCAGCGCGGGGCTGAAAAAGGGAATAGCAGCTCTTTCCACCACTAAAAAAGGTTGGAAGCTTTGGCTTCACGTGCAGTTCTTGGGGCAGCCTGGGCACTTGTGGGGCAGCAAGAACTTTCTGTGGTGGTACCTTTTGTCTGGCAGCAATCTTCAGCTGGATTGAATTTTTCAGGAGGTGGGACCGGCCATTGCAGCGCAGGGGAGAAAAAATGGAACAGCAGCTCTTTTCCTAAGGAAAAAAAGTATGGAAATTTTGGCTCTGAGGTGCAGTTGTTGGTGCACCCTGGGTACTTCAAGGGCAGAAAAAAGACCTTTCTGTTGGTGGCACCTTTTGTCTGGTAGGAATCTTCAGCTGGATTCAATTTTCCAGGAGGTGGGACCAGCCATTGCAGTGCAGGGCTAAAAAATGGAACAGCAGCTCTTTCCCTAAGGAAAAAAGTCTGGATCCTCTGGCTTCAGGTACAGTTGTTGGGGCAGCCTGGGAACTTCTTGGGAAGGAAGAATTTTCTGTGGTGGCACCTTTTGTCTGGCAGGAATCTACATTTCGATTCAATCTTTTAAAAGGTGAGACCGCCCCTTGCAGCACAAAGCAGAAAAAAGGGAACATCAGTTCTTTCCTTAAGGAAAAAAAGTCTGGAAGCTTTGGCTTCAGGTGCAGTTGTTTGGGGCAGCCTGGGAACTTCTTGGGCAGGAAGAGTTGTCTGTGGTGGCACCTTTTGTTTGGCAGAAATCTTCATTTGGATTGAAGTTTTCAGGAGGTGGGACCAGCCATTGCAGCGCAGGCCTGAAAAAAGGAACAGCAGCTTTTTCCACCAGGAAAAAAGTCTGGAAGCTTTGGTTTTGAGGTGCAGTTGTTGGGGCAGCCTGGGCACTTCTTGGGTAGAAAGAGTTTTCTGTGGTGGCACCTTTTGTCTGGCAGGAATCTTCATTTGGATTCAATTTTTCAGGAGGTGGGACCGGCCATTGCAGCGCAGGGCTGAAAAATGGAACAGCAGCTCTTTCCCTAAGGAAAAAAGTCTGCCCCAACAACTGTACCTGAAGCCAGAGGATCCAGCCTGGGAACTTCTTGGGAAGGAAGAATTTTCTGTGGTGGCACCTTTTGTCTGGCAGGAATCTTCTGTTGGATTTAATTCTTCAAAAGGTGGGACAGGCCATTGAATCACAGGCCTGAAAAAAGGGAACAGCAGCTCTTTCCACCAGGAAAAAAAGTCGGGAAGCTTTGCTTTCAGGTGTGGTTGGTTGGGCAGCCTGGGAACTTCTTGGGCAGCAAGAACTTTCTGTGGTGGCACCATTTGTCTGGCAGGAATCTTCAGTTGGATTCAATTTTTCAAGAGGTGGGACGGGCCATTGCAGCGCAGGGGTGAAAAAAGGGAACAGCAGCTCTTTCCACCAGGAAAAAAAGGCTGGAAGCTTTGGCTTCAGGTGCAGTTATTGGGCCATCCTGGGCACTTCTGGGCCAGGAAGAACTTTCTGTGGTGGCACCTTTTGTCTGGCAGGAATCTTCATTTAAATTCCATTTTCCAGGAGGTGGGACCAGTCATTGCAGAGCAGGGCTGAAAAAGAGAACAGCAGCTCTTTCCCTAAGGAAAAAAAAAACTGGCAGCTTTGGCTTCAGGTGTAATTGGTGGGGCAGCCTGGGCACTTCTTGGGCAGCAAGACCTTTCTGTGGTGGCACCTTTTGTCTGGCAGGAATCTTCATTTAGAGGAAATTTTCCAGGAGGGGGGACCGGCCATTGCAGCGCAGGCCTGAAAAAAGGGAACAGCAGCTCTTTCCCTAAGGAAAAAAAGTCAGGAAGCTTTGGCTTTGAGGTGCAGTTGTTGGGGCAGCCTGGGAACTTCTTGGGCAGGAAGAACTTTCTGTTGTGGTACCTTTTGTCTGGCAGGAATCTTCATTTGGTGTAAATTTTTCAGGAGGTGGGACCGGCCATTGCAGCGCAGGGCTGAAAAAAGGGAACAGCAGCTCTTTCCATCAGGAGAAAAAGGCTGGAAGCTGTGGCTTCAGGTGTAGTTGGTGAAGCATGGGCACTTCTTGGGAAGGAAGAGTTTTCTGTGGTGGCACCTTTTGTCTGGCAGGAATCTTCTGTGGGATTTCATTTTTCAAAAGGTAGGACAGGCCATTGCAGCGCAGGGCTGAAAAAGGGAATAGCAGCTCTTTCCACCAGGAAAAAAAGGCTGGAAGCTTTGGCTTTGAGGTGCAGTTGTTGGGGCAGCCTGGGCACTTCTGGGGCAGCAAGAGCTTTCGGTGGTGGCACCTTTTGTCTGGCAGGAATCTTCATTTGCATTGAATTTTTCAGGAGGTGGGACCGGTCATTGCAGCGCAGGGCTGAAAAAAGGGAACAGCAGCTCTATCTCTAAGGAAAAAAAGTCTGGAAGCTTTGGCTTTGAGGTGCAGTTGGTGCAGCCGGGGCACATCTTGGGCAGCAAGAACTTTCTGTGGGGGCACCTTTTGTTAGGCAGGAATCTTCATTTGGAGTAAATTTTTCAGGAGGTGGGACAAGCCATTGTAGCACGGTGCTGAAAAAGGGAACAGCAGATCTTTCCACAAAAAAAAAAAGTCTGGATCCTTTGGCTTCAGGTGCAGTTGTTGGGGCAGCCTGGGCACTTCTTGGTCAGCAAGACCTTTCTTGTGGTGGCACCTTTTGTCTGGTAGGATTCTTCAGTTGGATTCAGTGTTCCAGGAGGTGGGACCGGCCATTGAGAGCAGGGCTGAAAAAAGGGAACAGCAGCTCTTTTCACCACGAAAAAAGGTTGGAAGCTTTGGCTTCACGTGCAGTTCTTGTGGCAGCCTGGGCACTTGTGAGGCAGCAAGAACTTTCTGTGGTGGTACCTTTTGTCTGGCAGCAATCTTCAGCTGGATTGAATTTTTCAGGAGGTGGGACCGGCCATTGCAGCGCAGGGGAGAAAAAATGGAACAGCAGCTCTTTTCCTAAGGAAAAAAAGTCTGGAAATTTTGGCTCTGACGTGCAGTTGTTGGTGCACCCTGGGTACTTCAAGGGCAGAAAAAAGACCTTTCTGTTGGTGGCACCTTTTGTCTGGTAGGAATCTTCAGCTGGATTCAAGTTTCCAGGAGGTGGGACAGGCCATTGCAGCGCAGGGCTGAAAAAAGGGAACAGCAGCTCCTTCCACCAGGAAAAAAAGTCTGGAAGCTTTAGCTTCAGGTGCAGTTGGTGGGGCAGCCTGGGCACTTCTTGGGCAGCAAGAACTTTCTGTGGTGGCACCTTTTGTCGAGCAGGAAGCTACATTTCGATTCAATCTTTTAAAAGGTGAGACCGCCCCTTGCAGCACAAAGCAGAAAAAAGGGAACATCAGTTCTTTCCTTAAGGAAAAAAAGTCTGGAAGCTTTGGCTTCAGGTGCAGTTGTTTGGGGCAGCCTGGGAACTTCTAGGGCAGGAAGAGTTTTCTGTGGTGGCACCTTTTGTCTGACAGGAATCTTTATTTGGATTCAATTTTTCAGGAGGTGGGACCGGCCATTGCAGCGCAGGGCTGAAAAATGGAACATCAGCTCTTTCCACCAGGAAAAAAGTCTGGATCCTCTGGCTTCAGGTACAGTTGTTGGGGCAGCCTGGGAACTTCTTGGGAAGGAAGAATTTTCTGTGGTGGGACCTTTTGTCTGGCAGGAATCTTCTGTTGGATTTAATTCTTCAAAAGGTGGGACAGGCCATTGAATCACAGGCCTGAAAAAGGGAACAGCAGCTCTTTCCACCAGGAAAAAAAGTCGGGCAGCTTTGCTTTCAGGTGTGGTTGGTTGGGCAGCCTGGGAACTTCTTGGGCAGCAAGAACTTTCTGTGGTGGCACCATTTGTCTGGCAGGAATCTTCATTTGGATTCAATTTTTCAAGAGGTGGGACGGGCCATTGCAGCGCAGGGGGGAAAAAAGGGAACAGCAGCTCTTTCCACCAGGAAAAAAAGTCTGGAAGCTTTGGCTTCAGGTGCAGTTATTGGGCCATCCTGGGCACTTCTTGGCCAGGAAGAACTTTCTGTGGTGGCACCTTTTGTCTGGCAGGAATCTTCATTTAAATTCCATTTTCCAGGAGGTGGGACCAGTCATTGCAGAGCAGGGCTGAAAAAGAGAACAGCAGCTCTTTCCCTAAGGAAAAAAAAACCTGGAAGCTTGGCTTCATGGGTAATTGGTGGTGGGGCCAACCTGGCACTTCTTGGGCAGCAGAACTGTCTTCTGTGGTGCACCTTTGTCCGCAGGAATCTTCATGTAGAGGAAATTCCAGGAAGGTGGGGACAGGCCACTGCAGCGCAGGGCTGAAAAAGGGAATAGCAGCTCTTTCCACCAGGAAAAAAAGGCTGGAAGCTTTGGCTTTGAGGTGCAGTTGTTGGGGCAGCCTGGGCACTTCTGGGGCAGCAAGAGCTTTCTGTGGTGGCACCTTTTGTCTGGCAGGAATCTTCATTTGCATTGAATTTTTCAGGAGGTGGGACAGGCCATTGCAGCGCAGGGCAGAAAAAAGGGAACAGCAGCTCTTTTCACCACGAAAAAAGGTTGGAAGCTTTGGCTTCACGTGCAGTTCTTGGGGCAGCCTGGGCACTTGTGAGGCAGCAAGAACTTTCTGTGGTGGTACCTTTTGTCTGGCAGCAATCTTCAGCTGGATTGAATTTTTCAGGAGGTGGGGCCGGCCATTGCAGCGCAGGGGAGAAAAAATGGAACAGCAGCTCTTTTCCTAAGGAAAAAAAGTCTGGAAATTTTGGCTCTGAGGTGCAGTTGTTGGGGCACCCTGGGTACTTCAAGGGCAGAAAAAAGACCTTTCTGTTGGTGGCACCTTTTGTCTGGTAGGAATCTTCAGTTGGATTCAATTTTCCAGGAGGTGGGACAGGCCATTGCAGCGCAGGGCTGAAAAATGGAACAGCAGTTCTTTGCACCAGGAAAAAAAGTCTGGAAGCTTTAGCTTCAGGTGCAGTTGGTGGGGCAGCCTGGGCACTTCTTGGGCAGCAAGAACTTTCTGTGGTGGCACCTTTTGTCGAGTAGGAATCTACATTTCGATTCAATCTTTTAAAAGGTGAGACCGCCCCTTGCAGCACAAAGCAGAAAAAAGGGAACATCAGTTCTTTCCTTAAGGAAAAAAAGTCTGGAAGCTTTGGCTTCAGGTGCAGTTGTTTGGGGCAGCCTGGGAACTTCTTGGGAAGGAAGAGCTTTCTGTGGTGGCACTTTTTGTTTGGCAGAAATCTTCATTTGGATTGAAGTTTTCAGGAGGTGGGACTGGCCATTGCAGCGCAGGGCTGAAAAAAGGGAACAGCAGCTCTTTCCACCAGGAAAAAAAGTCTGGAAGCTTTGGCTTTGAGGTGCAGTTGCTGGGGCAGCCTAAACACTTCTTGGGCAGGAAGAGTTTTCTGTGGTGGCACCTTTTGTCTGACAGGAATCTTTATTTGGATTCAATTTTTCAGGAGGTGGGACCGGCCATTGCAGCGCAGGGCTGAAAAATGGAACAGCCGCTCTTTCCCTAAGGAAAAAAGTCTGGATCCTCTGGCTTCAGGTACAGTTGTTGGGGCAGCCTGGGAACTTCTTGGGAAGGAAGAATTTTCTGTGGTGGCACCTTTTGTCTGGCAGGAATCTTCTGTTGGATTTAATTCTTCAAAAGGTGGGACAGGCCATTGAATCACAGGCCTGAAAAAGGGAACAGCAGCTCTTTCCACCAGGAAAAAAAGTCGGGCAGCTTTGCTTTCAGGTGTGGTTGGTTGGGCAGCCTGGGAACTTCTTGGGCAGCAAGAACTTTCTGTGGTGGCAACATTTGTCTGGCAGGAATCTTCATTTGGATTCAATTTTTCAAGAGGTGGGACGGGCCATTGCAGCGCAGGGGTGAAAAAAGGGAACAGCAGCTCTTTCCACCAGGAAAAAAGGCTGGAAGCTTTGGCTTCAGGTGCAGTTATTGGGCCATCCTGGGCACTTCTTGGCCAGGAAGAACTTTCTGTGGTGGCACCTTTTGTCTGGCAGGAATCTTCATTTAAATTCCATTTTCCAGGAGGTGGGACCAGTCATTGCAGAGCAGGGTTGAAAAAGAGAACAGCAGCTCTTTCCCTAAGGAAAAAAAAAACTGGAAGCTTTGGCTTCAGGTGTAATTGGTGGGGCAGCCTGGGCACTTCTTGGACAGCAAGACCTTTCTGTGGTGGCACTTTTGTCTGGCAGGAATCTTCATTTAGAGGAAATTTTCCAGGAGGTGGGACCGGCCATTGCAGCGCAGGCCTGAAAAAAGGGAACAGCAGCTCTTTCCATAAGGAAAAAAAGTCAGGAAGCTTTGGCTTTGAGGTGCAGTTGTTGGGGCAGCCTGGGCACTTCTTGGGCAGCAAAGAGCTTTCTGTGGTGGCACCTTTTGTCTGGCAGGAATCTTCATTTAGAGAAAATTTTTCAGGAGTTGTGACAGGCCATTGTAGCTCAGGCCTGAGAAAAGGGAACAGCAGCTCTTTCCCTAAGGAATAAAAAAGTCGGGATCCTTTGGCTTCAGGTGCAGTTGTTGGGGCAGCCTGGGAACTTCTTGGGCAGGAAGAACTTTCTGTTGT
The DNA here is from genome assembly GCF_003945595.2 of Pipra filicauda. NCBI lineage: Eukaryota > Metazoa > Chordata > Aves > Passeriformes > Pipridae > Pipra > Pipra filicauda. Next base: position 14,684 of record NW_024103692.1, read on the forward strand.
GGTACCTTTTGTCTGGCAGGAATCTTCATTTGGATTCAATGTTCCAGGAGGTGGGACCGGCCATTGCAGCGCAGGGCTGAAAAAAGGGAACAGCAGCTCTTTCCATCAGGAGAAAAAGGCTGGAAGCTTTGGCTTCAGGTGTAGTTGGTGAAGCATGGGCACGTCTTGGGAAGGAAGAGTTTTCTGTGGTGGCACCTTTTGTCTGGCAGGAATCTTCTGTGGGATTTAATTTTTCAAAAGGTAGGACAGGCCATTGCAGCGCAGGGCTGAAAAAGGGAATAGCAGCTCTTTCCACCAGGAAAAAAAGGCTGGAAGCTTTGGCTTTGAGGTGTAGTTGTTGGGGCAGCCTGGGCACTTCTGGGGCAGCAAGAGCTTTCTGTGGTGGCACCTTTTGTCTGGCAGGAATCTTCATTTGCATTGAATTTTCCAGGAGGTAGGACAGGCCATTGCAGCGCAGGGCTGAAAAAAGGGAACAGCAGCTCTATCTCTAAGGAAAAAAAGTCTGGAAGCTTTGGCTTTGAGGTGCACTTGGTGCAGCCTGGGCACATCTTGGGCAGCAAGAACTTTCTGTGGGGGCACCTTTTGTTAGGCAGGAATCTTCATTTGGATTCAATTTTTCAGGAGGTGGGACAAGCCATTGTAGCACGGTGCTGAAAAAGGGAACAGCAGATCTTTCCACGAAAAAAAAAAAGTCTGGATCCTTTGGTTTCAGGTGCAGTTGTTGGGGCAGCCTGGGCACTTCTTGGGCAGCAAGACCTTTCTTGTGGTGGCACCTTTGGTCTGGTAGGAATCTTCAGTTGGATTCAGTGTTCCAGGAGGTGGGACCGGCCATTGAGAGCAGGGCTGAAAAAAGGGAACAGCAGCTCTTTTCACCACGAAAAAAGGTTGGAAGCTTTGGCTTCACGTGCAGTTCTTGGGGCAGCCTGGGCACTTGTGAGGCAGCAAGAACTTTCTGTGGTGGTACCTTTTGTCTGGCAGCAATCTTCAGCTGGATTGAATTTTTCAGGAGGTGGGACCGGCCATTGCAGCGCAGGGGAGAAAAAATGGAACAGCAGCTCTTTCCCTAAGGAAAAAAAGTCTGGAAATTTTGGCTCTGAGGTGCAGTTGTTGGTGCACCCTGGGTACTTCTTGGGCAGAAAAAAGACCTTTCTGTTGGTGGCACCTTTTGTCTGGTAGGAATCTTCAGCTGGATTCAATTTTCCAGGAGGTGGGACAGGCCATTGCAGCGAAGGGCTGAAAAAAGGGAACAGCAGCTCCTTCCACCAGGAAAAAAAGTCTGGAAGCTTTAGCTTCAGGTGCAGTTGGTGGGGCAGCCTGGGCACTTCTTGGGCAGCAAGAACTTTCTGTGGTGGCACCTTTGTCGAGCAGGAATCTACATTTCGATTCAATCTTTTAAAAGGTGAGACCGCCCCTTGCAGCACAAAGCAGAAAAAAGGGAACATCAGTTCTTTCCTTAAGGAAAAAAAGTCTGGAAGCTTTGGCTTCAGGTGCAGTTGTTTGGGGCAGCCTGGGAACTTCTTGGGCAGGAAGAGTTTTCTGTGGTGGCACCTTTTGTTTGGCAGAAATCTTCATTTGGATTGAAGTTTTCAGGAGGTGGGACCAGCCATTGCAGCGCAGGGCTGAAAAAAGGGAACAGCAGCTCTTTCAACCATGAAAAAAGGACTGGAACCTTTGGCTTCAGGTACAGTTGTTGGGGCAGCCTGGGAACTTCTTGGGCAGGAAGACCTTTCAGTGGTGGCACCTTTTGTCTGGCAGGAATCTTCATTTGGATTCAATTTTTCAGGAGGTGGGACTGGCCATTGCAGCGCAGGGCTGAAAAAAGGGAACAGCAGCTCTTTCCACCAGGAAAAAAAGTCTGGAAGCTTTGGCTTTGAGGTGCAGTTGTTGGGGCAGCCTAAACACTTCTTGGACAGGAAGAGTTTTCTGTGGTGGCACCTTTTGTCTGACAGGAATCTTTATTTGGATTCAATTTTTCAGGAGGTGGGACCGGCCATTGCAGCGCAGGGCTGAAAAATGGAACAGCAGCTCTTTCCCTAAGGAAAAAAGTCTGGATCCTCTGGCTTCAGGTACAGTTGTTGGGGCAGCCTGGGAACTTCTTGGGAAGGAAGAATTTTCTGTGGTGGCACCTTTTGTCTGGCAGGAATCTTCTGTTGGATTTAATTCTTCAAAAGGTGGGACAGGCCATTGAATCACAGGCCTGAAAAAAGGGAACAGCAGCTCTTTCCACCAGGAAAAAAAGGCTGGAAGCTTTGCTTTCAGGTGTGGTTGGTTGGGCAGCCTGGGAACTTCTTGGGCAGCAAGAACTTTCTGTGGTGGCACCATTTGTCTGGCAGGAATCTTCATTTGGATTCAATTGTTCAAGAGGTGGGACGGGCCATTGCAGCGCAGGGGTGAAAAAAGGGAACAGCAGCTCTTTCCACCAGGAAAAAAAGTCTGGAAGCTTTGGCTTCAGGTGCAGTTATTGGGCCATCCTGGGCACTTCTTGGCCAGGAAGAACTTTCTGTGGTGGCCCCTTTTGTCTGGCAGGAATCTTCATTTAAATTCCATTTTCCAGGAGGTGGGACCAGTCATTGCAGAGCAGGGCTGAAAAAGAGAACAGCAGCTCTTTCCCTAAGGAAAAAAAAAACTGGAAGCTTTGGCTTCAGGTGTAATTGGTGGGGCAGCCTGGGCACTGCTTGGGCAGCAAGACCTTTCTGTGGTGGCACCTTTTGTCTGGCAGGAATCTTCATTTAGAGGAAATTTTCCAGGAGGTGGGACCGGCCATTGCAGCGCAGGCCTGAAAAAAGGGAACAGCAGCTCTTTCCCTAAGGAAAAAAAGTCAGGAAGCTTTGGCTTTGAGGTGCAGTTGTTGGGGCAGCCTGGGCACTTCTTGGGCAGCAAAGAGCTTTCTGTGGGGGCACCTTTTGTCTGGCAGGAATCTTCATTTAGAGAAAATTTTTAAGGAGTTGTGACAGGCCATTGTAGCTCAGGCCTGAGAAAAGGGAACAGCAGCTCTTTCCCTAAGGAATAAAAAAGTCGGGATCCGTTGGCTTCAGGTGCAGTTGTTGGGGCAGTTTAGGCAATTCTGGGGCAGCAAGAACTTTCGGTGGTGGCACCCTTTGTCTTGTAGGAATCTTCATTTGGATTCAATGTTCCAGGAGGTGGGACCGGCCATTGCAGCGCAGGGCAGAAAAAAGGGAACAGCAGCTCTTTCCACCAGGAAAAAAAGGCTGGAAGCTTTGGCTTTGAGGTGCAGTTGTTGGGGCAGCCTGGGAACTTCTGGGGCAGCAAGAGCTTTCTGTGGTGGCACCTTTTGTCTGGCAGGAATCTTCATTTGCATTGAATTTTTCAGGAGGTGGGACCGGTCATTGCAGCGCAGGGCTGAAAAAAGGGAACAGCAGCTCTATCTCTAAGGAAAAAAAGTCTGGAAGCTTTGGCTGTGAGGTGCAGTTGCTGCAGCCTGGGCACATCTTGGGCAGCAAGAACTTTCTGTGGGGGCACCTTTTGTTAGGCAGGAATCTTCATTTGGAGTAAATTTTTCAGGAGGTGGGACAAGCCATTGTAGCACGGTGCTGAAAAAGGGAACAGCAGATCTTTCCACGAAAAAAAAAAAAGTCTGGATCCTTTGGCTTCAGGTGCAGTTGTTGGGGCAGCCTGGGCACTTCTTGGTCAGCAAGACCATTCTTGTGGTGGCACCTTTTGTCTGGTAGGAATCTTCAGTTGGATTCAGTGTTCCAGGAGGTGGGACCGGCCATTGAGAGCAGGGCTGAAAAAAGGGAACAGCAGCTCTTTTCACCACGAAAAAAGGTTGGAAGCTTCTGCTTCACGTGCAGTTCTTGGGGCAGCCTGGGCACTTGTGAGGCAGCAAGAACTTTCTGTGGTGGTACCTTTTGTCTGGCAGCAATCTTCAGCTGGATTGAATTTTTCAGGAGGTGGGACCGGCCATTGCAGCGCAGGGGAGAAAAAATGGAACAGCAGCTCTTTTCCTAAGGAAAAAAAGTCGGGAAATTTTGGCTCTGAGGTGCAGTTGTTGGTGCACCCTGGGTACTTCAAGGGCAGAAAAAAGACCTTTCTGTTGGTGGCACCTTTTGTCTGGTAGGAATCTTCAGCTGGATTCAATTTTCCAGGAGGTGGGACAGGCCATTGCAGCGCAGGGCTGAAAAAAGGGAACAGCAGCTCCTTCCACCAGGAAAAAAAGTCTGGAAGCTTTAGCTTCAGGTGCAGTCGGTGGGGCAGCCTGGGCACTTCTTGGGCAGCAAGAACTTTCTGTGGTGGCACCTTTTGTCGAGCAGGAATCTACATTTCGATTCAATCTTTTAAAAGGTGAGACCGCCCCTTGCAGCACAAAGCAGAAAAAAAAGAACATCAGTTCTTTCCTTAAGGAAAAAAAGTCTGGAAGCTTTGGCTTCAGGTGCAGTTGTTTGGGGCAGCCTGGGAACTTCTTGGGCAGGAAGAGTTTTCTGTGGTGGCACCTTTTGTTTGGCAGAAATCTTCATTTGGATTGAAGTTTTCAGGAGGTGGGACAGGCCATTGCAGCGCAGGGCTGAAAAAAGGGAACAGCAGCTCTATCTCTAAGGAAAAAAAGTCTGGAAGCTTTGGCTTTGAGGTGCAGTTGGTGCAGCCTGGGCACATCTTGGGCAGCAAGAACTTTCTGTGGGGGCACCTTTTGTTAGGCAGGAATCTTCATTTGGAGAAAATTTTTAAGGAGTTGTGACAGGCCATTGTAGCTCAGGCCTGAGAAAAGGGAACAGCAGCTCTTTCCCTAAGGAATAAAAAAGTCGGGATCCTTTGGCTTCAGGTGCAGTTGTTGGGGCAGTTTAGGCAATTCTGGGGCAGCAAGAACTTTCGGTGGTGGCACCCTTTGTCTTGGAGGAATCTTCATTTGGATTCAATGTTCCAGGAGGTGGGACCGGCCATTGCAGCGCATGGTAGAAAAAAGGGAACAGCAGCTCTTTCCCTAAGGAAAAAAAGTCTGGAAGCTTTGGCTTTGAGGTCCAGTTGGTGGGGCAGCCTGGGCACTTCTTGGGAAGGAAAGAGCTTTCTGTGGTGGCACCTTTTGTCTGGCAGGAATCTTCATTTAGAGAAATTTTTCTAGGAGGTGGGACCGGCCATTGCAGCGCAGGGCAGAAAAAAGGGAACAGCAGCTCTTTCCACCAGGAAAAAAAGTCTGGAAGCTTTGGCTTTGAGGTGCAGTTGTTGGGGCAGCCTGGGAACTTCTTGGGAAGGAAGAAGTTTCTGTTGTGGTACCTTTTGTCTGGCAGGAATCTTCATTTGGATTCAATGTTCCAGGAGGTGGGACTGGCCATTGCAGCGCAGGGCTGAAAAAAGGGAACAGCAGCTCTTTCCATCAGGAGAAAAAGGCTGGAAGCTTTGGCTTCAGGTGTAGTTGGTGAAGCATGGGCACTTCTTGGGAAGGAAGCGTTTTCTGTGGTGGCACCTTTTGTCTGGCAGGAATCTTCTGTGGGATTTAATTTTTCAAAAGGTTGGACAGGCCATTGCAGCGCAGGGCTGAAAAAGGGAATAGCAGCTCTTTCCACCAGGAAAAAAAGGCTGGAAGCTTTGGCTTTGAGGTGCAGTTGTTGGGGCAGCCTGGGCACTTCTGGGGCAGGAAGACCTTTCTGTGGTGGCACCTTTTGTCTGGCAGGAATCTTCATTTGCATTGAATTTTTCAGGAGGTGGGACAGGCCATTGCAGCGCAGGGCTGAAAAAAGGGAACAGCAGCTCTATCTCTAAGGAAAAAAAGTCTGGAAGCTTTGGCTTTGAGGTGCAGTTGGTGCAGCCTGGGCACATCTTGGGCAGCAAGAACTTTCTGTGGGGGCACCTTTTGTTAGGCAGGGATCTTCATTTGGAGTAAATTTTTCAGGAGGTGGGACAAGCCATTGTAGCACGGTGCTGAAAAAGGGAACAGCAGATCTTTCCACGAAAAAAAAAAAAATTTTGGATCCTTTGGCTTCAGGTGCAGTTGTTGGGGCAGCCTGGGCACTTCTTGGTCAGCAAGACCTTTCTTGTGGTGGCACCTTTTGTCTGGTAGGAATCTTCAGTTGGATTCAGTGTTCCAGGAGGTGGGACCAGCCATTGAGAGCAGGGCTGAAAAAAGGGAACAGCAGCTCTTTTCACCACGAAAAAAGGTTGGACGCTTTGGCTTCACGTGCAGTTCTTGGGGCAGCCTGGGCACTTGTGAGGCAGCAAGAACTTTCTGTGGTGGTACCTTTTGTCTGGCAGCAATCTTCAGCTGGATTGAATTTTTCAGGAGGTGGGACCGGCCATTGCAGCGCAGGGGAGAAAAAATGGAACAGCAGCTCTTTTCCTACGGAAAAAAAGTCTGGAAATTTTGGCTCTGAGGTGCAGTTGTTGGTGCACCCTGGGTACTTCAAGGGCAGAAAAAAGACCTTTCTGTTGGTGGCACCTTTTGTCTGGTAGGAATCGTCAGCTGGATTCAATTTTCCAGGAGGTGGGACAGGCCATTGCAGCGCAGGGCTGAAAAAAGGGAACAGCAGCTCCTTCCACCAGGAAAAAAAGTCTGGAAGCTTTAGCTTCAGGTGCAGTTGGTGGGGTAGCCTGGGAACTTCTTGGGCAGGAAGAGTTTTCTGTGGTGGCACCTTTTGTTTGGCAGAAATCTTCATTTGGATTGAAGTTTTCAGGAGGAGGGACCAGCCATTGCAGC
>NW_024103693.1:0-21319 GCF_003945595.2 Pipra filicauda
TATAACCCAGTACCCTGGGGCATGAACAACGTGGTGTTCCTTGGGCCCCGCTTGAGTCCAAAGTAAAGGGAGAGGGGAAGAACCTGCTGGTGGGAGAGCTGTTGCAGTCTAGTCAAAAGTGGTGATTGCAGTGAGATGCTGGGGGGAGCGCTGTTGCAGTCTGGTCAAAGTGGTGATTGGAGTCCAGTATAGGGTGGTGGTCCACGTCTGTTTGAGAGCGATGAGCCGCAGTCCTTCTCTGGATCCCACAGAGTGGTTAAAAATGTTCCAAGACTCCAAGATTATATATCCTGCAGTTCAGGCAGGAATGCTCAGCACTTCCCTCAGGGCGGGGAGTTCCACAAAGGGTGTGAGGACAGGAGCATCCTCCTATCTCACAGGCCTCTTAACACCTAGTTTATCGCCTGAGGAGTCAGGCTCTATGGGCAGATGGTGTAAATGGTTCATTGATAACAGTTTCTGGGAAATGGCATGGAAGGCTATAGAATACACAGTTTTGGGTTACACCCATACCCTGATGAACTGGTCTCAGTTGTCCTAACTAGGACACCTACAAACAAATACACTAGGTGTTTTTTCCCCAGGTCTGACTCTATATCAATATCAATGTATTTTCTTATGACATCTTTCAGCTTATTCAGAAAAATCTGTGGGTGACTCATTCGTATCCTGTCTAACTTCATACATCTTAGACCAGTTTATTGCCTTTGCATTTGCTACTGCAGTGGCACAGTCTGCTGTGTTCGCAGCACTCAACTCTGGGGTCCCCCCTGCAATCGAGGCACACAGCCCCGTTTTTACAGCTCTCACACCGCTATCGCCACTGACAATCAACGGCTCCAGCGCTTGTCTGCGGTGCTGGGTTGCTCAGTTCCACAAACACCCCGGGGCTGGCACCTTCACTGCCACCGTCAGAGCCAGCGACCCCGATGCCTGTCACCGTCACTACACCGGCTGGTCTTGGCGCATCTCTCGCCGCGATTTCTAAAGTCTCCCTTCCCTCTACAACAGATGCCGCATCTACAGTAACTTTTTCTGGTGTCACCACGCCGAAAGCAACCCCAGTAAAAGCTGACTTTTTAGACCTCACAGTTCTTGTCACGTCACTGGTAGAACTCACAACTTCAGCTCTCACTTCCTCTGCTGTGCCTGTGCTCACCTCTGCTGTTACCGTGACAACCCCATCTGCTCCGGCAAAGCCACGTGCAGCTGCAAGGGAACGGGCTGCTCTCCCCACACTCACCGGAACAGGCGGGGAGGGTCTCGCTTCCATTGCCCCTGTGGGGCCAGGAGTCGCTCCTGCTGTTATCCCTGCTGCGATCAAACCAGACATTACCTCCGAGCTCGCCAGCCCTGCAGCGTCTGTATTACCCCCGCCCGGCTCTGCCGCGCCGAAAGCAGTTCCAACAAAAGCCGACCTTATAGATCTTATCTGTGCCGCTGTGCCCGCTCCGGCCAAACCGACAGCCTCTGTTCCATCGTCTACGCCAGCGGGACTCGCTCCCGCCACTTTCTCAGGCTTCCTTTTCCCCATCGGGGCTCTCTTGTACTGCTTTTTCCACTCAGGCCGCGTTAAAAGAAATAGAAACAATTCTGCACACCGGATTTCTTCCCATTTTTCCTCTCTATGTAGCATCATAAGTTGCATTACAGTATCTAATTCGAACGTTCCAAGTTTTGGCCACGCTACCCCCTTTGGTTCCCGTATAAAGGCCACACATTCATAGATAACCAACACAGTTCTTGCTTCTTTAAAGGTGTTTCAGATTGTCCCAGGGGTGTAAAATTAGGACTAAAGGGGAGTCCTCCGTACCCCCTTGGATTGTGTACTGCCCATACTGTTTAATAGACACAGAAAAACTTTTCACTGCGAGACTTAAACCTGCAGGTCTAGGGTTACAAAGTTGTTACTTTAACCACTTAACTACAGAGCCCCCCCAGCTCCTTGTAGCAACAGAGCACTCTGGAAGGGCGTCCCCCTCCGACCAAAACCAAACCCAGCCCTAGGCTGACACAAATCCACTCTGACCTGCACTCGGTGAAACCCTTTTTGCCTCCGGAAATTGACTCTCACGACTTCCGGGCCCAAGTCCAAGCCTTTCCAGTACCACCGTGTTCCCTGTCTCCTGGGAAACATAAAAACTCTTCTGCAGCTGTTAACAAAAAAAAAAAACTTTTTCCTTATTCACCCTTTTCTTAACTCACCTCTGTGCTCCATGCTTGGTTCTGTGGAGCTGGGGCTTCCCTAGATCACTGCGGGAATTCTAAAAAACGCCGGCTGATGAAGAATTCCTGCAGGATGAAAGTTTCCAATCTGGAGTAGCCTCAGGTCTCTGATTTCCCCATATGGGCCACCAGCTGATGCCTAAGGGTGCTGAGGAAAACAACTCCGGAGCAGTTAATTGAGGATGAGATAAGAAAAGGGTTTAATTTGTGCCCAGGCATAAAGATCACAGGACACGCGCGCAGGCCGTGTTCAGGTGTTACAATTTATAATACTGCCCGACCAATCCAAGTTTTGTCCATCCCGTAACTTTTGCCCTGGCCCACCCCCTGGGAACTGGGTCTGGGGGCTTTTCTTCATCATCTTCATCTTCTTCAAAGCACAAAGGGTACATGGTCACCTAGTTTCTGACCGTGTTCTGTGGTTCAGGCTAAGATATGAGTGTTCTCTAAACAGCATAGACCTTGCCTTGACAAGAGACTAAACATTTTCTACTGGAATTCAGGGATTGATATGGGGAACATAAAATGGGGTGATGGGGTAGGGAACGTGTAAACTATTGTGCCAAAGGGTGAGGGATATAATATAGCTACTTCTAAAAGCTACTTCTACTACTTATAATTACTTATAAAGCTTATAAAATTAGAAAAAAAAAAAGAAACTAAAAGGGCCGTAAGGCATCAATGGAAGTGCCGGTTCATTTGTGACAATCCAATTTAAGAGCACCAATGGTTTATTTTCTGTTACGTCTTTGTCCAGCATTTTTAGGAATTGGCAAATAGCTTCAGCTTTTGCTTTCGTTTCTGGGGAACACCTCCCCTCGTGGGTGGGAATACATCCCTCCCATCCTAATAGGTCACCTCTTGTTTGCTGAAGCCGGATTTTTCTTCTTTTGTCCTTTTTCGTCCTCTTTCCCTTTTTGTCCTGTTTCTGCAGAGGTGACTGATGCACACAATTTGTCGAAGAGCTCTTCCTTTTTCCTTGGAATTCCATCAGGATGGATGCCATGGCAAGATGTCCCAAGGCCTGTGGCCTCTGGTTACCGACGCCTGTTGAATGTCCCGATTGGGGCGGCCATTTAGAGCATTTGTCTTGCACGAACCCAGTCGACACGGGGGTGCAGTAACCCAATGAGCTTTATTAAGATCAACACAAGCTTATTCAGACACTTCAAACGGTGACATGGGACCTCCTCAAGCACTCCCATCCGAGCACTTCACTGCGCACGTGCGACAGAGACAGAAGGACTTTGAGTCCCAGGATGCCCTTTGGCATTCTGCCTGGAATATGAACTGCTACGGGATTGAGCCACTTTGAGGGGACACATTGATCCCGCTCGACTTTTGGGGTGCAGAGCTGGGAGAGACTGGAATGTTAATGGTCCACAGCTCCAACACTCTCCAGCTGCAGAAGCAGCGGGGGCTTTGCTGCCCAGGGGCAAAGGAACCACCCGGGGAAGGGGGGGAAACACCCACATCTGGAAGGGACAGGCTGGGCTTGGAGCCAGAGAGAGGAAGTGTTATTTTTATGGTTTTAGATCACTATAGACAGGAGCCAAAACTGCCCCAAACCTACTCTACAGGGAAACAAAATTGATCTAAATTGAACCCTACATATATATAGATAGATAGATAGACAGATAGATAGATAAACTAACTCTAATCTTGCCCAAGGGATCAGTTAACAAGACCCTGGGTCACCCTCACTGTCAGAGGGGTCGGGACAGGGGCTGTCACCAGGTGTGTGCCCAGCATGGATCACCTGGAACGTGGGTCACCAGGTGTGTGCCCAACGTGGGTCCCTGTGGATCACCCAACGGGGGTCCTTCAATGGCTGATGGAGTTGCAGCAGCAGTCGAAGCTCTTCCTGCAGTCGGGGCACTCGAGGCGCTTCTCTTACCGGTGGGTCTGTTGATGTTTGGTCAAGGTAGAGCTCTGGGCAAAGCTCTTCCCACACTCCCCACACTTGTAGGGCCTCTCCCCGGTGTGGATGCGCCGGTGGGTGACGAGGGAGGAGCTCTGGCTGAAGCTCTTCCCACAGTCAGTGCAGCGGAAGGGCCTCTCATCCGTGTGTGTCCGCTGGTGCAGGACAAGATGTGAGCTGATCCGAAACCTCTTCCCACATTCCAAGCACTTGTGGGGCCTCTCCCCGGTGTGGATGTGCCGGTGGATGACGAGGTGGGAGTTCTGCCTGAAGCCCTTCCCGCAGTCGGTGCAGCGGAAGGGCATCTCATCCGTGTGCGTCCGCTGGTGCAGGAGGAGATGTGAGCTGGTCCTAAACCCCTTCCCACATTCCAAGCACTTGTATGGGCGTTCCCCGGTGTGGATGCGTTGGTGGACGAGGAGGCTGGAGCTCGTCCTAAAGCTCTTCCCACACTCCCCACACGTGCAGGGCTGCTCTCTGGTGTGGATGCGCTGGTGGATACGACAGTGCTTGCGTAGGTGGGAGCTGCAGTTGAAGCTCTTCCCACACTCCCCACACGTGTAGGGCCGCTCCCCAGTGTGGATGCGCTTGTGTCGGATCAGGGTGGGGTTGCAGTTGAAGCTCTTCCCACATTCCCCACATGTGTAGGGCAGCTCCCCAGTGTGGATCATCTGGTGTCGGATCAGGTTGGAGCTCTGCCTGAATCTCTTCCCACATTCCTCACACGTGTAGGGCCACTCCCCAGTGTGGATGCGCTGATGTCGGATCAGGTGGGAGCTCTGCCTGAAGCTCTTCCCACATTCCCCACATGTGTAGGGATGTTCCCCGGTGTGGATGAGCTGGTGCTCGAGGAGGTTGGTGCTCATCCTGAACCTCTTCCCACATTCCAAGCACCTGAAGGCCTTCCTCCTGCTGGGAGGCTGCTCAGGGACCACCAGCTCAGAGCTCCCCCTCAAGCTCCGGCCGCCTTCCCGGCACACGCTGGCTCTTTCCTCCTCAGAGCACCCTGGGCTGGCTTTGGAGCCCCTCCTGCGGGGGGATCTCCGGCCCTTTTCCTCCCCGCTGCCTTCCTGCGCCGGGGAGCCCTTCAAAACGGCCTCTCCCACCAGGCTCTCACGGGGGGATTTGTCCTCCGGGCTCTCCGTCCTCACCTCGGGGCCTGGGGCAGGAAGCAAGAAGGACAGGAGGGGATTTGCCTCCGGCCCACAGGGAAGGCCAAGGACATCCCCCCAACTCCGGCCCCGGCAGGACGGCGGCGCCAGCGGGGTTGTCCTGCAGCCGGGGCCATGCTCGGCTGACAGAGCCAGCACAACACCCGCCCAAAGGGACACTGACTTCCTCCTCACCTGCCTGGGGGGAACAAGGCATCTTCCTCTTCCTCGCAGCCTCCTTCATCTGGCCAAGCTTTGGGAAGGAGAAATCCTGATGGGGGGAAAACAAGGGCTGAGTGTGTTGGCTTGGGGGTTCCTCCTGCCCAAGTCCATCTCTAGAACTCACCGGGCATCCTGTGACCATAAAAACCTCCAAAACACTGAGATTCAGCCCAGAAAAACTGAAACTACTGAGAATCAGGCAAAATCCCCTCAGAAAGAGCAAGAAGACCCCAGCCCACTCAAAGTGCAAAAAGTTGAGATTGAGCTAAAAAATACTCCAAAATACAAAAATTAGCCCAAAACATCTCTCCCAGAAGTTCCCTCTCTGGTCTCTCCCCTCTGGGGTTCAGAGGGTCTCCCCTGTCTGGGATGCTGGGGGTCCCATTTAGGGATGATGGGAGTGTTGGGGGTCCCAAGGGTCCCTTCTCCTCTGACTCTCGCCTTCAGGGTGCCACGTTCCCAGACATTCCCCCTCTCCAGGGTTTCCACTTTGTTGTCCCGGGGATCCCAGGGGTCCCCACTGTCCTACTGTGCTGCTCTGAACCAGCAGAGTAGTTGGAGAACAGCTGGTGGTAAAGTGTGGTCTGTGCCAAGTGTTTTAGGGCTCTTTGGCCCAAAGAAATGTCTGTGCCCTGAGAACATTGGATCCAGCAGCCCCAGTACCCCAGAGGAAGTTGGGAGCTCAGGGGGCCACCCCCCTTTGCCAACCCCCCTGTGCCCGAAGACTCCCATGGGACTGTCGGACTGTCCAGACCACCTCCCCTTTTCCACCCTTCTCCCTATTCCTTCCACTTTTCCATGGTCCCCTCAACTCCCAGCCTGCCCAGGATCACTTCTGGGGTCCCAACCCCCACTTTTTTCCTCCCTCTCTCACATCATCCCCCCACTCCAAAGCCCCCTCATGCTCAGTTTGGGGGTCCCACCCTCCCCTTTCCCCACTCTTCTGACCTTTCCCACCCATTTAACATCATTGCCCAAACCTCAGTGCCCCTCCCCCTCCACTTTTGGTGGGTACCCTCCTCTCCCACTCAGTCTGGGGTCCCACCACCCCTTCTGTCCCCCTTCTGTCCCCTCTGACCCCCCTTTTCTCACCAACCTCCCCCTTCCCCTCCCCTGCTCATCCGAGAGCTCCTCGCCCGCAGCCGGGGGGGCTCCCAGCACCACCAGTGCCCAGACAAGTCTGCTGACCCACCCCTGTCCAGTTCCAGCAACTGCTCGGCTCCAAGAGGCGCTGGGAGCAGAAGGCAGCCCCCCGTGTCTGTGCGGCTCCGCCTTCGCCGCCTCTTTGTGCCGGGAATTCCGCCGGGAATTCCGCCGGGAATTCCGCCGCGCTCCAGCCGCGGCAGCGCCGGGCGGGGAAGGCGCAGGGGCCGGGCGGGGCCCCCGGTTCCCCCGGGCGGTCCCTCGGGCCTTTCCCTGCCCGGGAGGGCGAGCGGCCCCCGCAGCCCCCGCTCCCTCGGGCCGTTCCAGCCCTCGTGGGCAGCGCGGGGCGCTGGATGGTCCCTACGAACCCCCTGCCCTCAGCCCCTCCTGGGCTGGCACATCTCCCAGCCTGTGTCACGGCACCGGCTGCTGCCAAGGGACGGCCCTGCTGCAGTTTGCACTTAAACCCAACAAACTGGGGCGGGGGGGCAGCCCTGGAAACCAGGGCTTTGCTCCCACAGCTCTGCAGGGGCTTCCCATGGGCTCTAGGCCTCCTTTGGGCATCCCCTGGTCTGGTGTGGGCTCCTCCTGGGCTGCAGCTCTGCTCCATCCTGGACTCATCCACAGCTCACAGGCCCTTCAGCTCAGGGTCACCCAGAGCTCCAGCCGGTTCCGTGGAGCAGCGATCCCCTGGCCCCCTGACAGTGCAGGCACCTCGCCAGGGCTGTTCCTCCAGGTTCTCTGGCCCCCTGCCAGTCTGGGGCTGTTTCTCCAAACCACCAATCCCAGTGTGCCAAACCCCCTGGTTGGTCAGTGCCGGCTGGGGCAGCGGGCACTCGGTGAGGGGATGAGAAAACTGCACCCGGGGCTGGGCTGAAAGAGGCTTCAGCACCACTTCTGATGGCCCAGGGGCAGCATCTGGCTTCTCCCAAACAGAGAGAGGGCACTTGTTCCTCTGCAGGGAGTCAAGGGCAGCAGGGTGACTCCTGCTGCATGGATGGAATGGCAGAGGATCCCTTGGGTCCCCAGGCTGGATCAGCACTCGGGGATACAAACGGCCCTCGGGCTCAGGATGCAGCTGCCAGCACAGATTTCCCTGCAAAGTCTGCAGTGAGTCAAGCTCTGGAGAGTAGGTGTGCAGGGACCTGGACAGGGGCCCAGCAGGGACAGACAGGGCCTGCAGGGGAAGGCACAGGGACAACCTGGCCCCCACACTGCCAGGGCTGTCTCTGCTCCTCCTTGCAGGCTCCGTGGCCAGGCACAGTTTGTGTTCCTGGGTGCCCACCATCTCAGCACTTGGAGACGCTCAAATCAGCGCCCGCAGCTCTGCAGCAAAGCCCCAGCTCACCTGGCACACAGGGGATGGACACAGCACCTGCTCGGGGATGGGCACTCACAGCTTTGCCTTCTTGCCCACCACGGGGCTCTCCTTCCTCAGCAGCACCTCTGCCTTGCACTTATTCTCAGCCTCACCTCAGGGACAGCTCTGGGCTCACCTCCGCGCCACTTCTCAGCCTCACCTCAGGGCCTGGGCTCAAGGACAGGAACCTGCAGGGAGGGGAGATGAGGTGCAAGCTCAGGGCTGCCTGCCTGCACTGGCCTCTGGGCTTTTTTTTTCTAGAACCCTCCCAGAACTTAACTTGCTTTTCTAACATCATACTGCGAACACTCTGCCTCCTGTTCAGCTTCCTGTCCATCCCCACTCCCAGCTCCCTTTCTGCCTGCCTGCTCTCCAGACACTCTGGCCCCAGCCTGGGGGGCTGACGGGGCTTCCTGTGGTCAAAGGGCAGGACCCGGCCCTTGGCCTGCTGGAACCTCATCCCTTGGAATCAGCCCATGGATCCAGCTTGGCCAGGTCCCTCTGCAGAGCCCTCCTGCCTTCCAGCACATCAACACACCCCCAGCTTGGGGTCACCTGCACATTTGCTGATGAAATGCCTGGTTCTGCAGGAGCTGCAGATGCTCAAGGGGCAGCAGGACCAAGTCAGGGGCCTGGGGGGCCTGGGGGGCTTTGGGGTCTGGGAGGGTCCTGGGGGAGCTGGGGAGGGGCTCTGGGGATTGGGGGTACAAACCAGGACAGACCAGTACAGACCAGTACAAACCAGGACAGACCAGTACCTCCTCACTGCTCCCCAGATCTCTCCTGGAGTTGGGCCACGTTGTCCTGGGACACCTGAGCCCCCCCCAGTGCCCTCCCAGTACAGCCCAGTGCCCCCAGTACAGCCCACTGTGTTCCTGTCCCAGGGTGCCGGGTGATCCCTCTTTGGGATTTGAGGAGGGGGCTGGGGGAGATTTGGGGGGATCTGAGGAGTTTGGATGGGGATTTGGGGGGTTTTGGGAGGCTTTGGGTAAATTTGGGGGAGTTAAAAGGGTCTTGGGGGCATAGGGGGGTCAAAAGTATCTGGGGGGAAGGGGATTAAAGGAAAAAAAGGGGAGTTGAGGGACATTGGGGGGGGTTAATGAGGCCTAGAGGGGGAGAGGAGGGCCTGCACCAAGAGCAGGTGAGTCCTGAGACCCCCCTCGTGTCCCCAAGACCCTTTCAGTGTCCCCAGTTCCCTCCTTGACACCCCCAATTCCACTGTCCACAAACCCCTCCCCACTGTCCCCAAACCCCATCCCTGATGTCCCCAACCCTCCATCTCACCCCAGGAGCCCCCCCTGGACCCCCTGACCAAAAATGCCCCCCCCCCCCTCACAGAAAGGCCAAGGGCATCTGGGGACACGTTGGGGGGATTTGGGGGGGCACTGGGAGATTACTGGGGGATACTGGGACACACTGGGGGGAACCAGGGGACACTGGGAGGGACTGGGGGGGAACTGGGGCACACTGGGGGTTCACTGGCAGAGAACTGGGGAGTTACTGGGGCATTACCAGGACACACGGGGGGACACTGGGAGGTTACTGGGCCATACTGAGGGTCACTGAGAGCTCATTGGGATATACTGGGGGCACTGGGATCCCCTTACCCAGATGTGGTACATCTCCCTCCCCGGATTTTGGGGGGCATCCCTAGGACCCCTCCCCTTGGGGCTGCAGGAACCCCTAAACCCCATTGCTGGGCTTCAGGGGACCCCACAAAATCCCCTCAAAACCCCTGAGATCCCCCCCTCGATCCATTGAAACCTCCTCGAGGTCCCCTCAAATCCCCTCAGAGACCTCATCACCCCCCTAGGACCCCCTAAATCCTCCCAGTGACCCGCAAATCCCACTTAGGACCCCCCAAGCCCATTCAGGGACCCCCAATCCCCCTCAAGGACCCTCAAAACCGTCTGAGACCCCTTAAACCCCCCAGAGACCCCAAAACTGCCTAAAAGGTTCACGCAAAACCCCCACGACCCCCAAACCTCTTCATAGACCCCCAAAGCCCACCTGGGATCCCCCCAAATCTCCTCAGAAACCAAAACCCCCTCAGAGACCCCCAAACTCCTTCAGAGACCTTCAGCCTCCCCCCTGAGTCCCCTCAGGACACCGAACCCCCCTCAGGGACCCCTCAAAACCTCCTCGGGAACCCCCGAACCCCCGCGCTAAACCCTCCCGAGCCCTCCAGCCTTTCCACCCACAGCCGCGCTCCCCGCAGCCCCCGAGGGGATCCCCAGACCCCGCTCTCGCCGCCCCCCCTCCAGCTCTCACAGTTCAGCGCAGAGGCCGCCCCGCCGCCTTCTCCGCCATCGCGCCCACGCGGACAAAATGGCGCTCGCTCTGCGCGCGCACCGCCTGGACTGACCCGCGCCGCAGCCAATCAGCGCGCGGCCACGGCCCCGTTCCGCCCCCGCCCGCGCGGGGCATTGTGGGAGTTGGAGTCCTTGCGGCGGGACTCGATAGGACGAGTTTGGTTCTTAGTTTTTCGATCTTCTTTTATTTTCTCCTTTTCCTTTCTCCTTTTCTTTCTTTTGTCTTTCTTCTTTATTTATCCCCCTTTTTTTCTTTTTCCTTTCTCTTTTTTCTTTTTTTTCCTATTTTTTCTTTTTTTCCCCTCATTTTTTCCTGTTTTTTTTTTCTTTTTTTTCTCTGAAGTCTAGACAACTTTAGGAATAAATTTAAAGGCCAACACAGTGCTATAAATGTAGGATGTAAATGTAAGGAAGTAGTAATGAAATCTCTGGCAAGACTTTACTCATACTGTGCTCACTAATCCTTACCACATCATCAAAATCTGGTATCTTAAAAATGTGAGAAGAGAGTTGATCCTAGGAATAAAAGTTATGAGCTGGGAAGACAAGAACAGAAAAGCCCTCGTTCTGAAACAGTCACAGAAAAGGCAAATAACAGAGACAAAAATATGAAGTTATGAAAGGGAGTTCACACAAAGAAATATTTTAGATGTATGCAGAAGAATTACAAGCATTGCCCCATTTTTACTAATTCTTTCTAACTTTATTTGCTGTGATAAATAGCACAACTGTCTGCTTAAAACTGGGAGAATATTACTGATTAATACACTAATGAAGGTAGAAGTCCTAATCTTGATTTCCTTGGCTTTGGCATTATTGATGTTTTTGGATACCTTTTCATTCCCTCACTTCAATTACATGGCAAGACAGCAGAGAACTCTGCAAAAAGGTTTCTTTAACACAAGTTGAAAATTCAGAGGTTATTTTTAGTTTGAAAAAGAATTGTACTCTTGGCTTACTTTGCATAAAGGTCATATTCACTGCTCTGATGACAGTAAAAAAGCCAACAAACAACATCAGAAATCTCAGACATTAAGGTATGTTTGGCAAGTGTCATTACTACAGAAAAGAATAAACTGCTGTATCTTCCCTTTCTCTCTCCTTTTCTCTCTCCAGTCTCAGTGGCCTTTGTGTCTCATTGTCTCAGAATTTTGCAGGTATTTACATTTTCCCCATCTTACAGCACAAGGATATCCCCTTTGACATGGTAACCAAGCTGATGTTTGCTTGGAAACAAGCTATAGGAAGGAAAAATATTTTAATTAAGCAAAGGGTTTCAAGAATTCGGATATAAAATTTCAAATTTTTAAAATTCCATTTCAGATCTTTTTTGAAACCTCAGAGAAAAATCCCACAGAGTAATTTTTAACTGTAAATGGAACCAGCAATAAAGCAAAAGCACTTTTATGGCTGTCATGTTTAAGAAAGATCATCTCTGGTTTTGTCCCCAGCTAAAGATGGGAACAAAGCAGTGATTTGATTCCCTTTACATTTCAGCCTCAGCAAGATCTTAAAAGAACCTTCACTTTCCCCACTTCAGCTTTTTTTTTTTGTTTCCTAATGTGGAAAGGTGACGAAAATGTCACAGGGTGACAGAACTTTGCTGGAGGAACCCAGAGTTCATTGCAAGCAGAGGAACTTCAAAGCTCCCTCAGCTGTGCCAAGTGGCTCAAACCTTCAAACCCTGTCCCTTCACTCAAGTGCTTTATGATGACCAGGCTCACTTCCATAATCTGCATTCAAGTGCAGAAAATACAGAATAACATGACAACAAAACCCCAACCAGCAAACAAACGACTCACAGACATTTGCCTTTGCTGACAGTTAATGAAAATGCCATTTTATTCTGAAAACTGTAGGGGCAGGAGCTGTCAAAAATTAAAAAATATTAAAAAGTGAGCTTTTTAGAAAAGCAGTGCAAACCACGGGAGTAAAGTAACATGAAAATGGATCCAATTCCTGGTACTTACATATATCTGGAAAATGGTTTGAAAGAGAAAATTCACAGTGCGATTTTTCAGATGTCTTCTGTAGGTTTTCACCTGGAATTTCAGTGTCATTTTATTGTAGAATTCCTTCAACAGAAGAACCCAACTTGTCACATAAATAAGGTTGACTTTAATTACAGTACTGAAAAGTCCAGTTGATATACATAGAATGAAAAGAAAAACCAAAACAAAAAAACCCCCAAGCATGAATACCCTTGAGAATATATAAAAATGTCATACTTCATCTAAATTGTGTCCTTTTCTGGACTAGATTAGCTGTTTCTGATAGAATACACCCCCATTCACAGGAAAAAAATGAAATACATAATACACCTCTCACCTTCAAAATATGTTAACCATACAATTGTTTTCATTCTCTAGTTCCTAAAGTTAACCATGTGACAAATTAGAAGCCAAAAAGTACAATTTTGGTAGTGAGAACTACTAATGCAAACATATTCTTATGAACTCCCAGTCCTCAGTTGAGACAACAAATCACATTTTGTTCAACAGAGTGTTTGTGGAATTGTTCCAGGCACAGAAAAAGCACTTTTTCACACTCACCTCCTGGAGGCCTGACAATTGTTACAGCATCACTTATCAAGCTGCCCTGGCTGTTGGATGCACTCACTTGCACTGCGGAGTTAGAAAATGGAATCAGGCCTTTAATGGTACCAATACATTGAATTTCCTGCTGCTGCAGAACATCCACAGAGGAGTGATCTGGATTTTCTTCTAATTTGGGGATTCCTACAAACAATCTCTGATTTACTTACGATCCAAGTCCAGGCAATTCCATGATTTTGGTGTTCACAGAGTGGCACAAAGGGTGTTTGCAGTGATTCTTCTGGTAACACATGACACACTTATTTTCTGAGGTTTTGTGGAGGGGGGGCAGTTTTGTAAAACTCTTTGTAAACCTGCCTTGTAGCCCAGTCCCTTCTTGCTCCAGTTCTCCCTGGATGACACCGTGCCACAGCACCAGAGCACCCGGGCAGACTCCAGCAGGGTGAAGGTGGGATGGTTTCATGGAGCCTGAGGGATTCAGTTGGGATTTCACTGAAGTTCACACAAGCCCCAGACCCCGTTTGAGACACAGCAATGAAGGCAAAACTTCTCATCCTGCCAGAAGAACAACCACGTTTGACACATTCCACACACAGAATCCTGCAGGAGCAAAGTGATTTTGTCTGACATCACTCTCATGGACCCAGGCTGCTCAACCAGCACCACAAAAATGCATCCACAGTCCTTGTACATCAAACCCTCCTTCTGCACCTTTGTGGAACTGTCCCTGGGGGTGATTTGGGGGCAGATACAACCCAACAAAGCACATTTCTCCTCTCATCTCTCACAGTTTCTCCAGCGTCTGCCACTGAGTACTTGTGACCATCACACAACAACCTGTGACTGTCATATGCACCTATGATTTTATT
Organism: Pipra filicauda; assembly: GCF_003945595.2. Lineage (NCBI taxonomy): Eukaryota > Metazoa > Chordata > Aves > Passeriformes > Pipridae > Pipra > Pipra filicauda. The sequence goes on from NW_024103693.1 coordinate 13,760, forward strand.
AACAATAAAGTCACTGGAAATGGCCAACTGTAGATATGGCATTTACAGTCTTAAGGTTCTAGTGACATGAAACACGTAAGGACTCAGCTGCCTGTGGAAAAAAGATACATTTTTTAAACATTTCCCCTCCAATGCATAAGAAATTTTAAAAATTAGTGTTGACAGGTTGGCACATAGGAGAGATTCAAACTTTAGGCATAAAAATGGGTTGCCTGGTAGCAATTCATATGCAAAATTCATGAGAAAATGAAATTTTTTCTATCTACAGCACAGTTCTAACAAGTTATTATATCTTTATTTTCATACACCTGAACCTGGAAGGAAAACGTGTTTCCTCTGCTGATATTTTTATTCCTCTGCTGATATTTTTAGTACATGATTAATCTTTCTTCCAATGGCTAACTATATATCACAGTCCGTGGGAGTCACACTCCCTGGAATGTCACAGCCCCTGGAATGTTACTGTTACAGAGCAATTTAAATTTAGTAGTAGAATGGCTAAGGCTTAGTAGGAGAGTAGGCCTAGAAAGCAACACTCCAAAGTAGTAAGTTAGCAACCTTGTTTGCGAGCATAAAATGTGCTGAAGAAGTGGAAACAATAATCAAAGGATTTAGTCAAGCATGTATATAATGATTTGTTACCTTGGATGTGGTAAGGGTCTGTTAAACAGTTTCTAGGAGTAAGACAACCTAAGCAGATTTATGATTAGAGTGAATGATTATCAATTGTTATCAGTATGAAGTATGAGCTTCTTTGTAACTAAATGTAACTGTTTTGCTGTGGAAACTGTAACTGTTTTGCTGTGGAAACTGCACGTAAACTTGTTTGTGTATAAAAGCTGAATTGAGAATGAGGGTCTTCGGAATCCTGACTTGGGACACTAGTCCTCAGGTTCCCGGGGCCCCGAATAAAGCACCGCATAAACCGGCACTCTGTTGGTTTGTGTTTACGTTACGGGCAACAATACAGTCCCTGGAATGTCACAGTCCCTGGAATGTCACAGTCCCTGGAATGTCACAGACCCTGGAATGTCACAGTCGCTGGAATGTCACAGTCCGTGGGTGTCACAGTCCGTGGGTGTCACAGTCCCTGGAATGTCACAGTCGCTGGAATGTCACAGTCCCTGGAATGTCAAAGTCTGTGGGTTTCACGTCCCTGGAATGTCGCAGTCCCTGGAATGTCACAGTCCGTGGTTGTCACAGTCCGTGGAATGTCACAGTTCCTGGAATGTCACAGTCCGTGGGTGTCGCAGTCCCAGGAATGTCACAGTCCCTGGAATGTCACAGCCCGTGGAATGTCACAGTCCTTGGAATATCGCAGTCCCTGGAATGTCATACTCCCTGGAATGTCACTGTCCGTGGGTGTCACAGTCCCTGGAATGTCACAGTCCAGGGAATGTCACAGTCCCTGGATTGTCACAGTCCGTGGAATGTTACAATCCCTGGAATGTCACAGTCCGTGGAATGTCCAAATCCCTGGAATGTCACAGTCCGTGGGTGTCACAGTCCCTGGAATGTCACAGTCCCTGGAATGTCACAGTCCGTGGAATGTCACAGTCCGTGGGTGTCACAGTCCCTGGAATGTCACAGTCTCTGGAATGTCACAGTCCCTGGAATGTCACAGTCCCTGGAATGTCATACTCCCTGGAATGTCACTGTCCGTGGGTGTCACAGTCCGTGGAATGTCACAGTCCCTGGAATGTCACAGTCCGTGGAATGTCACAGTCCCTGGAATGTCACAGTCCCTGGAATGTCCCAGTTCGTGGAATGTCACAGTCCCTGGAATGCCACAGTCCGTGGGTGTCACACTCCCTGGAATGTCACAGTCCCTGGAATGTCACAGTCCGTGGGTGTCACACTCCCTGGAATGTCACAGTCCCTGGAATGTCACAGTCCGTGGGTGTCACACTCCCTGGAATGTCACAGTCCCTGGAATGTCACAGTCCGTGGGTGTCACACTCCCTGGAATGTCGCAGTCTCTGGAATGTCACAGACCCTGGAATGTCACAGTCCCTGGAATGTCACAGACCCTGGAATGTCACAGTCCCTGGAATGTCACAGTCCGTGGGTGTCACAGTCCGTGGGTGTCACAGTCCCTGGAATGTCACAGTCGCTGGAATGTCACAGTCCCTGGAATGTCATAGTCCATGGAATGTCAAAGTCCGTGGGTGTCACAGTCCCTGGAATGTCACAGTCCGTGGGTGTCACAATTCCTGGAATGTCACAGTCCTTGGAATGTCACAGTCCTTGGAATGTCACAGTCCCTGGAATGTCACAGTCCCTGGAATGTCACAGGCCCTGGAATGTCACAGGCCCTGGAATGTCACAGTCCGTGGAATGTCACAGTCCCTGGAATGTCACAGTCCCTGGAATATCGCAGTCCCTGGAATGTCATACTCCCTGGAATGTCACTGTCCGTGGGTGTCACAGTCCGTGGAATGTCGCAGTCCCTGGAATGTCACAGTTCCTGTAATGTCACAGTCCGTGGGTGTCACAGTACCTGGAATGTCACAGTCCGTGGGTGTCACAGTCCCTGGAATGTCACAGTCCGTGGAATGTCACAGTCCCTGGAATGTCACAGTCCTTGGAATGTCACAGTCCGTGGAATGTCACAGTCCCTGGAATGTCCAAATCCCTGGAATGTCACAGTCCTGGAATGTCACAGTCCCTGGAATGTCACAGTCCGTGGAATGTCACAGTTCCTGGAATGTCACAGTCCTGGAATGTCACAGTCCCTGGAATGTCACAGTCCGTGGAATGTCACAGTCCCTGGAATGTCACAGTCCCTGGAATGTCACAGACCCTGGAATGTCACAGTCCCTGGAATGTCACAGTCCGTGTGTGTCACAGTCCCTGGAATGTCACAGTCCGTGGAATGTCACAGACCCTGGAATGTCACAGTCCCTGGAATGTCACAGTCCATGGAATGTCACAGTCCGTGTGTGTCACAGTCCCTGGAATCATAGAGTCATAGAATCATGGAATCGATTGGGTTGGAAAAGAACTCCGAGATCATCGAGTCCAACCCTTGGTCCAAATCCAGTCCATTTACTAGATCATGGCTCTCAGTGCCACGTCCAATCTGCGTTTAAAAATCTCCAGGGATGGTGAATCCACCACCTCTCTGGGCAGCCCATTCCAATGCCTGATCACTCTCTCTGTAAAGAATTTTCTCCTGATATCCAACTTAAATTTCCCCTGGTGGAGCTTAAGCCCGTGCCCCCTTGTCCTATTGCTGAGTGCCTGAGAGAAGAGACCAACCCCCACCTGGCTGGAACTTCCCTTCAGGTAGTTATAGACGGTGATGAGGTCACCTCTGAGCCTCCTCTTCTCCAGCCTAAACAACCCCAGCTCCCTCAGCCTCTCCCCATAGGACTTGTGCTCCAGTCCCTTCACCAGCCTTGTTGCTCTTCTCTGGACCCGCTCCAGCACCTCAATATCCTTCCTGAACTGAGGGGCCCAGAACTGAACACAATACTCAAGGTGTGGCCTCTCCAACGCAGAGTACAGGGGAAGGATTACTTCCCTGCTCCTGCTGGCCACGCTATTTTTGATACAGGACAAGATCCCATTGGCCTTCTTGGCCACCTGGGCACACTGTTGGCTCATGTTGAGCTTTCTGTCAATTAGTACCCCCAGGTCCCTTTCTGCCTGGCTGCTCTCCAGCCACTCTGTGCCCAGCCTGTAGCGCTGCAGGGGGTTGTTGTGGCCAAAGTGCAGGACCCGGCACTTGGCTTTATTGAACTTCATCCCATTGGAATCAGCCCATCTCTCCAGTCTGTCCAGATCCCTCTGCAGAGCCCTCCTGCCTTCCAGCAGGTCGACACTCCCTCCCAATTTGGTGTCATCGGCAAATTTGCTGATGATGGACTCAATCCCCTCATCTAAATCATCAATAAAGATGTTAAACAGGACTGGACCCAACACAGACCCCTGGGAAACACCACTGGTGACCGGCTGCCAGCTGGATGCAGCTCCATTCACCAGCACTCTCTGGGCCCGACCCTCCAGCCAGCTCCTAATCCAGGAGAGGGTACACTTGTCCAAGCCATGGGCTACCAGCTTTTCCAGGAGTATATTATGGGAGACTGTGTCAAAGGCCTTGCTGAAGTCCAGACAGACACATCCACAGCCTTCCCCTCATCCACCAGGTGGGTCACCTGATCGTAAAAGGAGATCAGGTTGGTCAGACAGGACCTGCCCCTCCTAAACCCATGTTGGCTGGGTCTGATCCCTTGTCCATCCTGAAGGTGCTGTGTGATTTCACACAGGATAATCTGCTCCATAATTCTGCCAGGCACCAAGGTCAGGCTGACAGGCCTGGAGTTGCCAGGGTCCTGCTTGCAGCCTTTTTTATGGATTGGGGTGATATTTGCCAACTTAATTAAGATAATAATATTTATAAGATATTACAAGTAATAAGCAATAATAAGGCAAGTGTCCTCCTTAGGGACACACTTCAGAAGGGACCTTGCACTTGATCCCCCCCTCTCTTCAGCTTCGAGCCACCTGGTGCCACAGAGGGGGACAGAGCTCCTGTGGAACATTCTATTCCACTGACACAGAGCAAGGAATAAACCCCAACTATTGCCTGGGTTTGTTCCCTGGGGGTCTCTGCAGCAGCAGGCACAGCCCCACACTGACTGCTCTGGGCTGTGCAGGCATTTGTGGTTCTGCCTGTCTCCCACACACAAAACAGTCTGGTTAGTGCTGCCCTCAGGAAAACCCTCCAATATTAAATTCAGTCCCCATCATGTAGTCGTGAAAGAAGTTGTCAGTGAATTTGCCAGAAAGCATGAAAAATAGAAGAGCACAGTTATACACAAATACAGGTAATTACTGTTCTGACCACACATTCCAGATTAATTTGGTGCAGTGATAATAAAAATCATAAACCCACGTAACGCTGTGCAAGAGAACACAGATTGACCAAGTGAAGTCAGACATTAACAGAGATAAATTCGAGAAGGTCAGCAGTGCACTGTTTTACTCCTGCTAACACTTGTGGACAGTGTGACTGACTTCATGTACAGGATGGACGTACCTGTGCCCCGGGGCTGCCAGTGCCATGGTGGGCAGCAGGAACCACAGGGGATGGTGCCAGTGAGGCAAAGAGCCACAGCCAGATATTGGCTTCTGTGTCTGGGCCAGCAGAATGGATTCTGTCTTTCCATTTGCATGGCCCATTGCAGCTCAACAATTTCAGTGTCTGATTGCCCAGGATTCTCTCACACTGAACTTCACAGAGCAGCCTTTGGCACTGGTAGGCAAAAGTAGCCTTTAATCCTTGGAAACGTGGAAACTGCACATCCCAGGATATTGGCACAGCACAGCAGAGGAGTCCAGTTGTCAGAAAGGATGGCAGGGGAGAAGTGGAAGGAGAAAGCATTTGCACACCAAAGCACAGGGGTAATGATCCAGACCTGCAGTCCAGTGAATTCATATTTATTCTCTACACTGAAACTAGGAAGAAAAGAATTGAGTTTTAAGTGACACTACGTTAATTCAGTTTTTGATTAATATATAACAATTCAATCAGGTGCTCATGAAGTGACCTCACTCCCCTCATCCTCCCAATTAAACACCTTTTTTGGCTGAATCTTCATATTCTGGAGTATATTTTGGCTGAATCTTAACATTTTGCAGTTTGGGGAGGGGTTCATCTTGCTATTTCTGAGGGGCTTTTTGCGTGAATCTTGTTAGTGGTTTGGGTTTTTCTGGGCTGAATCTTGGTGTTTTGGAGGTTTTTATGGACACAGGATGCCTGGTGAGTTCTAGAGATGGACTTGGGCAGGAGGAACCCCCAAGCCAACGCGCTCAGCCCATGTTTTCCCCCCATCAGGATTTGTCCTTCCCAAAGCTTGGTCGGATGGAGGAGGAGGCTGCGAGGAAGAGGAAGATGCCTTGGTCCCCCCAGGCAGGTGAGGAGGAAGTCAGTGTCCCGTTGGGCGGGTGTTGTGCTGGCTCTGTCAGCCGAGCATGGCCCCGGCTGCAGGACAACCCCGCTGGCGCCGCCGTCCTGCCGGGGCCGGAGTTGGGGGGATGTCCTTGGCCTTCCCTGTGGGCCGGAGGCAAATCCCCTGCCTGTCCTTCTTGCTTCCTGCCCCAGGCCCCGAGGTGAAGACGGAGAGCCCGGAGGACAAATCCCCCCGTGAGACCCTGGTGGGAGAGGCCGTTTTGAAGGGCTCCCCGGCGCAGGAAGGCAGCGGGGAGGAAAAGGGCCGGAGATCCCCCCGCAGGAGGGGCTCCAAAGCCAGCCCAGGGTGCTCTGAGGAGGAAAGAGCCAGCCTGTGCCGGGAAGGCGGCCGGAGCTTGAGGGGGAGCTCTGAGCTGGTGGTCCCTGAGCAGCCTCCCAGCAGGGAGAAGCCCTTCAGGTGCTTGGAATGTGGGAAGAGGTTCAGGAAGAGCTCCGACCTCCTCACCCACCTGCACATCCACACTGGGGCACGGCCCTACACGTGTGGGGAATGTGGGAAGAGCTTCAGTGACAGCTCCACCCTCCGCAACCACCGGCGCATCCACACCGGGGAACGACCCTACAAGTGTGGGGAGTGTGGGAAGAGCTTCACGCAGAGCGCCAACCTCCGCACCCACCATCGTATCCACACTGGGGAACTGCCCTACACATGTGGGGAATGTGGGAAGAGCTTCAGGGACAGCTCCACCCTCCGCACCCACCAGCGCATCCACAGCGGGGGACGACCCTACACATGTAGAGAATGTGGGAAGAGCTTCAACTGCAGCTCCCACCTACGCAACCACTGTCGTATCCACACTGGAGAACGGCCCTACGTGTGTCAGGAATGTGGGAAGAGCTTCAGTGACACCTCCACCCTCGTCAAGCACCAGCGCATCCACACCAGAGAGCAGCCCTACACGTGTGAGGAGTGTGGGAAGAGCTTCAGTACGAGCTCCAGCCTCCTCACCCACCGGCGCATCCACACTGGAGAACGGCCCTACAAGTGCTTGGAATGTGGGAAGAGGTTTCAGACCAGCCCACATCTCCTCCTGCACCATCGGACGCACAGGGATGAGAGGCCCTTCCGCTGCACTGACTGTGGGAAGGGCTTCAAGCAGAACTCCACCCTCGTCACCCACCGGCGCATCCACACCGGGGAGAGGCCCTACAAGTGTGGGGAGTGTGGGAAGAGCTTTGCCCAGAGCGGTACCTTGACCAGACACCAACAGACCCACCGTTAAAAGAAGCGCTACGAGTGGCCCGACCCCCATTGGATGATCCATAGGAACTCATTTTGGGCACAGACCTGGTGACCCACGTTCCAGGTGATCCATGCTGGGCACAGACCTGATGACCCCTGTGTCCAGCCCTTGTCCCGACCCCCCTGACAGCAAGAGTGACCCAGGGTCTTGTAAGTGATCCCTTGGGGAAGATTACAGTTAGTTTATCTATCTATCTATCTATCTATATGTAGGGTTCACTTTAGATCAATTTTGTTTCCCTGTAGAGTAGGTTTGGGGCAGTTTTGGCTCCTGTCTATAGTGATCTAAAACCATAAAAATAACACTTCCTCTCTCTGGCTCCAAGCCCAGCCTGTCCCC
>NW_024103694.1:0-21291 GCF_003945595.2 Pipra filicauda
CTTTGGCCTCGGCACTGAAACGCTGCCAGGACCTGTCCCTGCTGTGCAGGTCCGTGGGGCTGCAGGACACGGTGTCACACAGCACACACGGCCACTGGGTCCTGCCAGCTCCTGCAGCCTGGGCTTCCTGATTGCCGGGGATTTTAGGGGCCACCTGTCTCCAGGGCTGGGCAGGGAAACAGAGATTTCCTGTGACCGGGAGCAAGGCAGGGCCTTGCCAAGGCAAGCAAATCGCCTGGGCTTCAGGTGCCCGTGTGCAATTCCATGTCCAGGGTGTCTCCCCCAGCAGCAGGTTCCTGTCCCCAGTTCCCGAGCTCCCTCAGCGGAGCGGGCGGGGCGGGGCCGCGGGGACCGGCGGGCTGGGATTGGGCGGCGGCGCTCGAGCGCTGATTGGGCAGCGCTGCCGGCCCGCGGTATAAAGGGCCGGCGGGGCGGGTGGGGCCGGTTGTGTGTGTGAGGGCTGAGGGCGCGGCCCCGCTGCTGCCCGGGCTGCGGAGGGGAGAGCGCCTTGGCCGCTGGGTTTGTGGGCCGGGGGAGCCGGGGGGCGTTTAGGGGCGCGTTGTGCTGGGCAGCGGGGGCCGGGTAAACCCCTTCCCTGCCGGGTGACCCTGGGGGAGCCGTGGCAGGACTGGGGGGCAGGTGCTCTCTGGGCGGGTCGAGTTTTGCTTTGGAATTCCAAACCCTTTCCCTGTGCCGGGTTACGAGGCCAAGACTGCTTTAGCTTGGTTTTTTTTGGTGCTGCGTTAATGCTTTTTGCTCGTTCTGTGTCAATTTGCAGCCTGGCTCGTGGTTTCCCCTGGTGCTGGGGAGTGGAGGCGAGTTGTGCTTCCTGCTGGGAGAGAGAAGGGCCTTGGGAAGCTGCTCCATGAGCCACAGCTGTGCCGAGCCCGGGAGTCTGTCCAGGTAAGAGCAGGGCTTATACTGCCCGTGAGGAGCTGGGTTCTGCTGCTGAAACATGCCCATGCCTTGAAATGCAAGGACAGGCAGAAGCTGGGAGGGACCCTGAGCACATTTGAAAAGCCCTTGACTGTGGGCGAAGTGTCCAGGAGAAATGATTCCTTTTTTTGCAGGGAGGCAGTTTGTGAGGACAGGGGGGTTGCTGTGCTCTCTAGCCAAACTACTCCCCTTGGGATGTGCAGGGTGAGGAAATGTTGGCCACGTGTGGGCTGGAGCAAAGGTGTGTGGGTGGCTGTGTGTGACAGCCGTGTGTGTGCTGGAAGGGGGTTCTGGTGCCACTGGAGCTGCCAGGGAGCCAAAAGGGGCCCAGTTGTCTGAAAAAGGTGCAAGCTCTGTTGGCCTCTGTTGACACCTGCACCAAAGGAGATGCAAATTTCCCCCCTCTTGGTTGCAGGCTTCCCAAAGGTCCCAGGAAAGGAAGTTTTAGATTCCAACTCCCCTTTCTGCTAAAGGTTTCCTTGCTCTCTCAGCAGGATGTGGAGTGCCACCATGTCCCCGAGGTCACCCTTTCTGCTGCTGGGAGAGCATGAGGTGGATGGAGAGGATCCCCAGGCATCTGCAGGCAAAAGGGACTGGCACAACTGCGATTTTTCTCCAGCTCTCTTAAGGTGGACTTTCAGGGTACCATGGGTAATGTGCCAGCTCTCCTGCTGGAGTTCTTGTCTTCTGCTATATTTGAACATCAAGAGTAAAACTAAAGTCAGGTCTGTTCTGGAGTATGTTACACTCGTGCAAAGCTCCTTCCCTCTGTTTATTTTCTGTTCTGGAAAGCACAGTCTGGGGTTCCTGGGCACTTCCTCGTAAATGATTCCATGAAAATAATTTTGTACTGAAAGGAGAAAGGAGCTGTCTGTTTGAGATCAGATGTCACTGATAAAAGCTTGATGTTTTTTCACTCAGTAAGCTTTAAAATATCTCATAGTGTGTAGCAATACCTGGCTTCTAAAACTCACCAATTGAGTCTTAGAAGTTTCTTTGAAGAGCTGTTTTCAGGCAGCAAAATTGGCCCTGCAGGAGGGACTCTGTGCCTGCTCTCCCGTGGCTCCAAGGGATCTCTGGCCCTTCACGCCGGCACCGAGATTTTCTCGGGAAGGGCCTCAGATCCCCGGACCAGTCTGGGACACAGGCAAGATCCCCCTGCATTTTGGGACCAAATTGGGCCCCCCTGGAGGGACAGTGCTGTTGGTGCCCCCCGGGTTGGGGCACCCCGAGGACTCCAGCGCGCACCGAAAGGATTATTCGGGGAGATCCTCGGGGTGCCCGGCCCTGGGGAGTTCAAAGCAAGGTCCCTGCACTGGATTCAGGCATTGCTGAGAGTATCCCAGGTGTAGCTGTCCCTGCTAGACATGGAGCTCTCTAATGGACTGTAATTGGGTTCTAAAAGTGGTGCTCCAAGTGCAAAGGAAGTGTGGGATTGGGATTAAGAAACGAGCAGTGATGGTCCAATTGGCTGTTTTCTCTTGAATGTAATGGTAAGAGCTGCAGGAGTGCAAGGTGTGTGTTCCAGTCCCCAGCATTTGGTTTGCACATGTCCTGGTCAGACCCAGGTCCAACTTCCTCAGTCCTTAAGACAAGAGAAGGAGAATTAAGGGCTGGCAGTGTTAAGGTGACTGGTGTGACAGGGGTTAAACTGGGAAAACATTGGGGAATTCCTCAGTTTGTCTCTTTGCCAAACTCAGCCAAACCTCTGCTAGGAAGAGATTGAGTGGAAAAGTTGAGGCAGAAATGAAATGAAAAACTGGGGATGTTGGAACTGTAATTGCTGGAACTAAATGTGTCAAAGCAGCAGCTCTTGCTGTGCAGGGAATAACTCCTGTCAGCAGCAAGGTCCCGACTGAAGTGGCAGCTGCAATTGTTCCTGTGGTGTGGGCCAGTGGAGTTGCAGGAGGGTGGAAGAGGGCAGAACCTGTAGGTATTACCCCTGATGTGGGATCTATATGGGTAAGGCAAAGCCAGTATCCTTTAAAATCAGAATGCCAGCTTGGATTGGTTGCAGTAACAGCTAAATTGGCTCATCCTGGTTTGCTTGTAGGACGTGAATGCAAGAACCTGCCAAGGAAGCAATGGCCAAGATGATTGATGAGTGCAGGACCTGAGAGAACCACCTTGAATGACAATCTCAAGGAGTTTCCAGTATTGGATTTAAAAGACGGCCTTTGCTGCATCTCCTTGAGCAAGGAAAGCCAAGAAACCTTTGCTTTTGAAGGAGGAAATCTGGAAAGGGGAAAGGAAGAAGAGAAGCCACTTGACTCCTCCTGAGCCCCAGACAGCCCCTGAACTGCCTTCCTGGCAATGGTAGGACGGGGTGGACTCTGGATTGCTCCCTCTGGATGTGTGGTAAGACTGTTATACCAGCTTTTAAGAAGAGCCTGTAAGCATTTGCTGCCTTGGCTAGATGGTGCAAGGGCAGCCTTTAAGCAGCTAAAGCATTCCCTGAGGAGAGCTCTGGGTCTGCCAGATCTCTCAGAACTGTTGGAAGCATCTTTGGTGGGGAGGGCAAACAGAGGACAAGGTGTGCAGTGACCCCCCCAACAAGGGACTTTCAGTTAATGGCATCCCTGCAAGTGAACGTTGTGGGCTGTTCCCCCTGTAGGGCAGGTGATAGTCCCAGCTAGAGTGATGGGAAAAATGGGTAAAAGAGAGCCCCAAAAGCTGGAAATCCTCCTGGAGGCTCTTGGCAAAGAGAGTTTCCTGAGTTGCCCCTGCAAGAAGGATAGTGACAGCTTTTGAGTGCTAGTAGATGCTTTTAATAGATAGCCTTGAGCGTGTCCTTGTTGCACCAGTAGGCCTTGTCAAAGTCCCCATATTCCAGGAGATATGCATATTGAAGTTTAAAATGATCTCCATAATCCTTTGTTGGCTTGAGGCTCTCCCCTGAGGAACTGCAGGAACTCCTGGTGCCGCCTGGGCCGATGGATTGGACGCCCCAGCCCCTCCGTTCCTGCCCAGCCCCTGGGTCCGTGTCGAGTGGTGGCACTGCCAGCCCCTGCAGGTGAAGTGGGAAGGGCCTTTCCAGGTCTTGTGGGTCACATCTATAGCAGCCAAAGTTGCAGAAAAAGGACCTGGGGTCTATTATTGCTGAGTTAGGAAAGCTCCTTTTGGTTGGTGAGCAGAACAAAGTGGATCCTTCAGAGTTCCCATCCGTGTTTGTGTCTCAGCCTGTGTTATGATTCAGGGCTGTAGCTGTTGTTGTCACTGAGGAGTCAAACTCTGCTTTAAATCATGAGACACTGGCCTAATGGCCAAGTGTCAGGAAAAAAGTGGGAATGATACCTGAGTGTTGAGATGTAACAAGAGCTAATCCTTTTTGCAGTGGGATGTAGCCTGGAAACTGCACAGAGCTGAGCCAAGGGATTTAAAGGGACCAACCAAGGGAGGTGAAGAAAGAAGGAAGAAGGGAAGTGAGGCAGCAGCCAAGCAGCACCAAGTGCCTGTGTAAGCAGGTGAGTTGTCTTGAAATTCCTAAGGCAGGCACTGAGGACTTTGAGGGCTCCAGACAGAGCAGACCTGGGAAGGCCCTCGGTGAAGCCCCTTGGAAACCTTCTAAGGGTAGGTGTGTATGGTAGTGAGTGTTGGAAAATGTCCTGAGTAGGGATTAGGAATGCAGAGAAGGAAAATGAACCCTCCTGTAATGCTGCCATATCAGCTGCAGTGGAGATAGCTGTGTGTGCCCTTTGGGAGCTGATTGCCAGGACACCTGGTGGGCTGGAATGATTCAAGAGCATAGGAATAAAAGGTTGCCTGGCTTCTAAAACTCATCAGTTGAGTCTCAGAGGTTCTTGTAAGAAATTTTAGGTAACACCTGAACCTTTGTGTGTACTTCTGAGTTCAGTTGGAAGGAGATTGTCCAGGGAAGAGGAATCGTGCTCAGTGCAAGAAGTTGCCCTTGATGAACTTCCTATCTGAGCTGATGGCCTTGGCAGGAGAAGTGCTCTGCAAGGAGGCTCTTTGCTCCTAGGCAGGAAGAAAGGCCAGTGCCCTTCCTCCCCAAGGCCCAGCCCAGCAGGGCTGGCAGGAGCTGCTGGTGTGGCTGCTCTTTGGGTTCTCAGCTGTGGCTGTGGGGTGGTGACCTCGTGTTCTTCCCTGTGCTCCAGGGCAGCCAAAAGCCCCAGCCCAGCCCCTGGGCCCTTCTGGGAGCCTGAGCTATTGTAGTACTGGGGATGGGGGTTTGGGTTTTTGTTTCCCTAAAAGTAGAACCACTGGTGGGGGGGATCTCTTATCTCACAGCTGTTGTTGTTTTGATATCTTAATTAATTACAACTTGAGAAGAAAACCTTGTGTAACTTAGCAACTGACTTGCACTGGTTCCACTGAAAGTGCCAAGGAGTTGTAGTGTCCACTGGATTGTTTGTATTGAAGCAGTTTGGTGTTTACAGAGGGATAATAACTCCTGTCAGCAGCAAGGTCCTGACTGAAGTGGCAGCTGCAGTTGTTCCTGTGGTGTGGGCCAGTGGAATTCCAAGAAAATGGACAAGGACAGAACCTGTAAGAATTACCCCTAAGCCAGAGTCTCTCCTGGTAAGGCAAACCAAGTATCCTTTAAAATTAGGAAGCCAAGCTGGATTGGTTCTAGTAAGAGCTAAATTTGCTGCTGATGGTTTGATAGCAGAATGTGAATGCAAGGAGCTGTAAAGAAAGGAAATGGGCAAGATGATTGATTGCTGGGAGCAGGGGCTGGCAGACAGTGGCACTGGCTGTTTGGTTGTGGTTGGGAATGAGCAGCTTGACCTGCCCAGGGTTGTCTGTGCTGGGGGTGGGTTTGGGTCCTGTGTGGCCACAGGTCTGTGCAGCAGCTGGAGCCTGGGCAGGTTTGGGGGCTGTGGTGTGCCAGGCTGCTGAGTGTGTTGTCCCTGTTTGCTTGGAGTGTCCCAGTGTCCCTGCTTGGCTGTTTGTTGCCCTGCAGGCAGAAGAGCCCAGGCCTGAGATGGCTGAGTGTTGGTGTGACCCAGAGTGGGTGTCCCTGCCCTGGGGACAGTCCCCAGAGCTGCCTTTGGCATCCCCTGCTGAAGGGTGGGAGCTGCCCAGAGCCAGCAGCATCCAGCTGGAGGATCCAGGAGGATGCAGCTGTGTTTTCCTGGGAGGTAAGAGGTGGGGGTGCAGGAGCTGGCAGGAGTGTTTTGCAGGCAGAGGGAGGGCAGGAGCAGGAGACTTGCAGGTGCAGCAGCTGTGTCAGTGCTGGATGGAGTCGGGGCTGGGAAAGGGCCCTGAGTGTCAGGGCAGGGGAGAGCCCAGGGTGGCCCTGGGAGCCCTGGGGCTGTGAACAAGTGCAGTGGGCAAAGGAATGGGCACTGGAGAGCTGGGCAAACAGCTGGAGGAGTTGCAAGGAGAACCAGGAGTCTGGGATCCAGGAGCAGCAGCAGCTCCCTGTGTGTGTGCGTAGAACCAGGTGTACTGCAGCCCTGAGTGAGGTGGGAAATGACTCTCAGGAGGCTGGGAACGAGTCCCACAAACTGGTTAAAGTGGGATGGACTCTTCCCAAGTGTCTGAAAAGCTTTTCTTCAGTGTTGCTTTCTCAATTGAAAACTGGAGTGATTGTTGAGGTGTTGGCAGTTGTTTTCCTGTGGTTTTGGTGAGGTGTTGACTCAGTATCTTTCTTGGAGCTGCTGTTGGCTGAAGAGGTGCCCCCAATTCACCTGTAAGGTCCTGGTTTTCTTGCCTGCTTCTCCCAGCTTGTCCAGGAGATGGAATTCCAGTGCTACAGTCTAGATGGGTCGTGGTGCTCCCAAAAGGAGCCTTTGTGCCTTCAGGACAAGTTTTGGTGCCACTGGAGCTGCTGGGAGAAGCATAAGGTTGGCAGGGAGAGGCCTGGAATGATGTTGCTGTGGCACAGAAGAAATGAGCAGTGATGGTACAATTGACTATTTTCTCTTGAATATAATGGTAAGAGCTGCAGGAGTGCAAGGTGTGTGTTCCAGTCCCCAGCATTTGGTTTGCACATGTCCTGGTCAGACACAGGTTCAACTTCCTCAGTCCTTAACACAAGAGAAGGAGAATTAAGGACTGGCAGTGTTAAGGTGACTGGTGTGACAGGGGTTAAACTGGGAAAACATTGGGGAATTTCTCAGTTTCCCTATTTGCCAAACTCACCCAAACCTGTGCTAGGAAGAGATTGATTGAGAAAGTTGAGGCAGAAATGAAAAGGAAAACCGGGGATGTTGAAACTGTAATTGCTGGAACTAAATGTGTCAAAGCAGCAGCTCTTGTTGTGCAGGGAATAACTCCTGTCAGCAGCAAGGTCCTGACTGAAGTGGCAGCTGCAGTTGTTCCTGTGGTGTGGGCCAGTGGAGTTCCAGGAGAGTGGAAGAGGGCAGAACCTGTAGGTATTACCCCTGATGTGGGATCTATATGGGTAAGGCAAATCCAGTATCCTTTAAAATCCGAATGGCAGCTTGGATTGGTTGCAGTAACAGCTCAATTGGCTCATCCTGGTTTGCTTGTAGGATGTGAATGCAAGAACCTGCCAAGGAACCAATGGCCAAGATGATTGATGAGTGCAGGACCTGAGAGAACCACCTTGAATGACAACCTTAGGTTTAAAAGATGGCCGTTGCCTTTGAAGGAGAAAATCTGGAAAGGGGAAAGGAAGAAGAGAAGCCACCTGACTCCTCCTGAGCCCCAGACAGCCCCTGAACTGCCTTCCTGGGAATGGTAGGACGGGGTGGACTCTGGATTGCTCCCTCTGCATGTGTGGTAAGACTTTTATACCAGGTTTTAAGAAGAGCCTGTAAGCATTTGCTGCCTTGGCTAGATGGTGCAAGGGCAGCCTTTAAGCAGATGAAGCATTCCCTGAGGAGAACTCTGGGTCTATCAGATCTCTCAGAACTGTTGGAAGCATCTTTGCTGGGGAGGGCAAACAAAGGACAAGGTGTGCAGTGACCCCCCTGACAAGGGACTTTGAGTTAATGGCATCCCTGCAAGTGAACGTTGTGGGCTGTTCCCCCTGTAGGGCAGGTGATAGTCCCAGCTAGAGTGATGGGAAAAATGGTTAAAAGAGAGCCCCAAAAGCTGGAAATCCTCCTGGAGGCTCTTGGCCAACAGAGTTTCCTGAGTTGCCCCTGCAAGAAGGATAGTGACAGCTTTTGAGTGCTGGTAGATGCTTTTAATAGATAGCCTTGAGTGTGTCCTTGTTGCAGCAGTAGGCCTTGTCCAAGTCCCCATATTCCAGGAGATATGCTTATTAAAGTTTAAAATGATCTCCATAATCCTTTGTTGGCTTGAGGCTCTCCCCTGAGGAACTCCAGGAACTCCTGGTGCCGCCTGGGCCGATGGATTGGACGCCCCAGCCCCTCCGTTCCTGCCCAGCCCCTGGGTCCGTGTCAAGGGGTGGCACTGCCAGCCCCTGCAGGTGAAGTGGGAAGGGCCTTTCCAGGTCTTGTGGGTCACATCTATAGCAGCCAAAGTTGCAGGAAAAGGACCTGGGGTCTATTATTGCTGAGTTCGGAAAGCTCCTTTTGGTTGGTGAGCAGAACAAAGTGGATCCTTCAGAGTTCCCATCCGTGTTTGTGTCTCAGCCTGTGTTATGATTCAGGGCTGTAGCTGTTGTTGTCACTGAGGAGTCAAACTCTGCTTTAAATCATGAGACACTGGCCTAATGGCCTAGTGTCAGGAAAAAAGTGGGAATGATACCTGAGTGTTGAGATGTAACAAGAGCTAATCCTTTTTGCAGTGGGATGTAGCCTGGAAACTGCACAGAGCTGAGCCAAGGGATTTAAAGGGACCAACCAAGGGAGGTGAAGAAAGAAGGAAGAAGGGAATTGAGGCAGCAGCCAAGCAGCACCAAGTTCCTGTGTAAGCAGGTGAGTTGTCTTGAGGTTCCTAAGGCAGGCACTGAGGACTTTGAGGGCTCCAGACAGAGCAGACCTGGGAAGGCCCTCGGTGAAGCCCCTTGGAAACCTTGTAAGGGTAGGTGTGTATGGTAGTGAGTGTTGAAAAATGTCCTGAGTAGGGATTAGGAATGCAGGGAAGGAAAATGAACCCTCCTGTAATGCTGCCATATCAGCTGCAGTGGAGATACCTGTGTGTGCCCTTTGGGAGCTGATTGCCAGGGCACTCGGTGGGCTGGGATCATGGCAGGGTGTTGTAAGCAAGGAATGCCTGGCTTCTAAAACTCACCAGCTGAATCTTAGAGGCTTCTTGGAAGAGCTGAGTTCAGGCAGCAGAATTGGCCCTGCAGGAGGGACTCTGTGCCTGCTCTCCCGTGGCTCCAAGGGATCTCTGGCCCTTCACGCCGGCACCGAGATTTTCTCGGGAAGGGCCTCAGATCCCCGGACCAGTCTGGGACACAGGCAAGATCCCCCTGCATTTAGAAATGAGGCCTTCTTGTGGCTTCCTACCCGTACACGTTGGTGGGTTCCAAAGAAGGACTCTTGAAATGCCTTTTGGGCTGTCCATTGAAGCCTTGGGACCAAATTGGGCCCCCCTGGAGGGACAGTGCTGTTGGTGCCCCCCGGGTTGGGGCACCCCGAGGACTCCAGCGCGCACCGAAAGGATTATTCGGGGAGATCCTCGGGGTGCCCGGCCCTGGGGAGTTCAAAGCAAGGTCCCTGCACTGGATCCAGGCATTGCTGAGAGTATCCCAGGTGTAGCTGTCCATGCTAGACATGGAGCTCTCTACTGGACTGTAATTGGGTTCTAAAAGTGGTGCTCCAAGTGCAAAGGAAGTGTGGGATTGGGATTAAGAAACGAGCAGTGATGGTCCAATTGGCTGTTTTCTCTTGAATGTAATGGTAAGAGCTGCAGGAGTGCAAGGTGTGTGTTCCAGTCCCCAGCATTTGGTTTGCACATGTCCTGCTCAGACCCAGGTCCAACTTCCTCAGTCCTTAACCCAATAGAGGGAGAATTAAGGGCTGGCAGTGTTAAGGTGACTGGTGTGACAGGGGTTAAACTGGGAAAACATTGGGGAATTCCTCAGTTTGTCTCTTTGCCAAACTCACCCAAACCTGTGCTAGGAAGAGATTGAGTGGAAAAGTTGAGGCAGAAATGAAATTAAAAACTGGGGATGTTGAAACTGTAATTGCTGGAACTAAATGTGTCAAAGCAGCAGCTCTTGTTGTGCAGGGAATAACTCCTGTCAGCAGCAAGGTCCCGACTGAAGTGGCAGCTGCAATTGTTCCTGTGGTGTGGGCCAGTGGAGTTGCAGGAGAGTGGAAGAGGGCAGAACCTGTAGGTATTACCCCTGATGTGGGATCTATATGGGTAAGGCAAAGCCAGTATCCTTTAAAATCAGAATTCCAGCTTGGATTGGTTGCAGTAACAGCTCAATTGGCTCATCCTGGTTTGCTTGTAGGACGTGAATGCAAGAACCTGCCAAGGAACCAATGGCCAAGATGATTGATGAGTGCAGGACCTGAGAGAACCACCTTGAATGACAATCTGAAGGAGTTTCCAGTATTGGATTTAAAAGATGGCCTTTGCTGCATCTCCTTGAGCAAGGAAAGCCAAGAAACCTTTGCCTTTGAAGGAGAAAATCTGGAAAGGGGAAAAGAAGAGGAGAAGCCACCTGACTTCTCCCTTAGCCCCAGACAGCCCATGAACTGCCTCCCTGGGAATGGTAGGACGGGGTGGACTCTGGATTGCTCCCTCTGGATGTGTGGTAAGACTTTTATACCAGGTTTTAAGAACAGCCTGTAAGCATTTGCTGCCTTGGCTAGATGGTGCAAGGGCAGCCTTTAAGCAGCTAAAGCATTCCCTGAGGAGAGCTCTGGGTCTGCCAGATCTCTCAGAACTGTTGGAAGCATCTTTGCTGGGGAGGGCAAACAAAGGACAAGGTGTGCAGTGACCCCCCTGACAAGGGCCTTTCAATTAATGGCATCCCTGCAAGTGAACGTTGTGGGCTGTTTCCCCTGTAGGGCAGGTGATAGTCCCAGCTAGAGTGATGGGAAAAATGGGTAAAAGAGATCCCCAAAAGCTGGAAATCCTCCTGGAGTCTCTTGGCCAACAGAGTTTGCTGAGTTGCCCCTGCAAGAAGGATAGTGACAGCTTTTGAGTGCTGGTAGATGCTTTTAATAGATAGCCTTGAGGGTGTCCTTGTTGCACCAGTAGGCCTTGTCATACTCCCCATATTCCAGGAGATATACCTATTGAAGTTTAAAATGATCTCCATAATCCTTTGTTGGCTTGAGGCTCTCCCCTGAGGAACTCCAGGAACTCCTGGTGCCACCTGGGCCGATGGATTGGACGCCCCAGCCCCTCCGTTCCTGCCCAGCCCCTGGGTCCGTGTCGAGTGGTGGCACTGCCAGCCCTGCAGGTGAAGTGGGAAGGGCCTTTCCAGGTCTTGTGGGTCACATCTATAGCAGCCAAAGTTGCAGAAAAAGGACCTGGGGTCTATTATTCCTGAGTTAGGAAAGCTCCTTTTGGTTGGTGAGCAGAACAAAGTGGATCCTTCAGAGTTCCCATCCGTGTTTGTGTCTCAGCCTGTGTTATGATTCAGGGCTGTAGCTGTTGTTGTCACTGAGGAGTCAAACTCTGCTTTAAATCATGAGACACTGGCCTAATGGCCAAGTGTCAAGAAAAAAGTGGGAATGATACCTGAGTGTTGAGATGTAACAAGAGCTAATCCTTTTTGCAGTGGGATGTAGCCTGGAAACTGCACAGAGCTGAGCCAAGGGATTTAAAGGGACCAACCAAGGGAGGTGAAGAAAGAAGGAAGAAGGGAAGTGAGGCATCAGCCAAGCAGCACCAAGTGCCTGTGTAAGCAGGTGAGTTGTCTTGAGGTTCCTAAGGCAGGCACTGAGGACTTTGAGGGCTCCAGACAGAGCAGACCTGGGAAGGCCCTCGGTGAAGCCCCTTGGAAACCTTCTAAGGGTAGGTGTGTATGGTAATGAGTGTTGGAAAATGTCCTGAATGTGGAACAGGAATGTAGAGAACAAAAATGAACCCTCCTGTAATGCTGCCATATCAGCTGCAGTGGAGATAGCTGTGTGTGCCCTTTGGGAGCTGATTGCCAGGACACCTGGTGGGCTGGGATCATGGCAGGGTGTTGTAAGCAAGGAATGCCTGGCTTCTAAACCTCACCAGCTGAATCTTAGAGGCTTCTTGGAAGAGCTGAGTTCAGGCAGCAGAATTGGCCCTGCAGGAGGGACTCTGTGCCTGCTCTCCCGTGGCTCCAAGGGATCTCTGGCCCTTCACGCCGGCACCGAGATTTTCTCGGGAAGGGCCTCAGATCCCCGGACCAGTCTGGGACACAGGCAAGATCCCCCTGCGTTTTGGGACCAAATTGGGCCCCCCTGGATGGACAGTGCTGTTGGTGCCCCCCGGGTTGGGGCACCCCGAGGACTCCAGCGCGCACCGAAAGGATTATTCGGGGAGATCCTCGGGGTGCCCGGCCCTGGGGAGTTCAAAGCAAGGTCCCTGCAATGGATTCAGGCATTGCTGAGAGTATCCCAGGTGTAGCTGTCCATGCTAGACATGGAGCTCTCTACTGGACTGTAATTGGGTTCTAAAAGTGGTGCTCCAACTGCAAAGGAAATGTGGGATTGGGGTTAAGAATCGAGCAGTGATGGTCCAATTGGCTGTTTTCTCTTGAATGCAATGGTAAGAGCTGCAGGAGTGCAAGGTGTGTGTTCCAGTCCCCAGCATTTGGTTTGCACGTGTCCTGGTCAGACCCAGGTCCAACTTCCTCAGTCCTTAACCCAGTAGAGGGAGAATTAAGGACTGGCAGTGTTAAGGTGTGTAGGGAATTGGCTATAGAACATGGCTTGCCTAGGCCGTGAGAAAATCTGAGCCGAGCTACAGTGTCTTTGTGCCTGCTAGTTGGCTGGTAAACAGGTCGTTGTGATTAGCAAAAAAAAAAAACCTACTATAGTTGTTGACAATTGTTGCAATTTTAGTAATAGTTCGTATTGCTTTTTCTTGTATTGTTAAACGTGTAAGTGCTATAACAGAGAAAACATTGTTGGCCCAGAATAAAAAACCGGGGGTATTTGTAGGGAATTGGCTCTAGAACACGGCTTGCCTAGGCCGTGAGAAAATCTGAGATAGCAGAGCTACAGTGTCTTTGTGCCTGCTAGTTGGCTGGTAAACAGGTCGTTGTGATTAGCAAAACAAAAAGCCACTGAAAGCCACCTGTGTCAACAAAGGAAGGGAGTGAGAGACAGAATTAACATCTAAGTGTCAACAAAGGAAGAGAGTCAAGAGGTGAGATGAACATTTAAGCAGAACCAATAATGAGCTTAACCTTTGCAATATGTATGAGCTAATTATAAAGCATATATTAAGCTGTTAACAATGATCAATAAACGAAGCTTGCTGATTCTCATATTGAGGGTCCCTTTCTTCCCTCGTCACGACAAATGGCGCCGAACAAGGGACTAAGTTGAATCTGCGGTCCCCGAAGCTTGAACAGGGGCTAAGTTAAATCTGCATCCCCCAGGGGCTAAGTTAAATCTGTAAGCCCCAAGGGACTAATTTGAATCTGCGGTCCCCGAAACCTGCACAGGGGGTAAGTTAAATCTGCACTCCCCGAAGCCACGGTCTAACGCAGTAGCCGGTCGGTCTTGGAGCAGCACAAGAGGCGAAAGAGCTGGACTCCGCGCCCCGGGTGACCTTACAGAAGGGTCCTGGCCGACAACACCGCCGACGTCTTGTAAAGGGCTGCAAAGCGCGCTGAAGATTTATAGGTATGGAAAGACAAGCGGTGCTTTTATTACTCCAGTGCTTTTTAGAAAAGCGGGGACTTAAGGGTATAGATTTGAAAAAAGAATTACCAAGACTGCTTACGACGGGGGTTGCTAAAAGTTGTCTTGTGGACCCTAATACAGTTTTTGATGAAAGAGAAATGGAGACGTTATGAGGTTAAGTTGTGGGAGGTTGCCGCGGAGACGGAGCTCGGTGTAACATGAGAGAAGTGGAGAAGCTGCCAGGCCAGCCAGACAAGACGCCTGGACAGGTGAGCCACCGAGAACAAAAGGGATCTAATGTTGCATCTATATGGAAGTCTATCCTGCTTAAAAAAGGGAGAAAAATTAGACGAACTGGCTTTGCGGCAGATGCTGCTTTCATGTAAGGGCCAGGGATATGAAGCGAACACTGTAACTGCCTTTACTATCTCTACTTGGGAAGAACTTAGTGATAAGCTCTTTACTGCTGCCTTTAAGGGAGAAAAAGTTGCTGCTTCCCTCCTTACAACTTGGCGATTGTTATCTGGAACAGTAAAAGACATTAAAGCACAGTCTGAGGACATTAGAATGCTACTAGATACCATCATACGGAGAAATCGTGTAAAAAGGGAGTCGAGCGGAGTTGAAGGGAGCCGGAGCGGGGCCGGAGACAACGGAGCGGCCCCGCCAACATGAACGCGGTGCCAGCGTCTCGGCAGTGCATATCCAGGACGATCGGAGACGACAGCTGCAGTGGGAAAGTACTGCTGATAGAGCAGGGATGAACTTTACGAACACTATGACTGAGTTGCACCTTAAGACATTTCCAGCTTTTCATCTGAACGGTGCTGCGGGGCTGCGCTGCACATTTGTGGCTGTGTTCACGGCGCTGGGTGCTTGCGCCGCCGTGCTGAGTGAATACGGGGCGGCGCCGGGCAGCGGGGCAGTGGCGGTGGTCGCGCCGCCTGCGCGGCCCCGGCTCGGAGCGCTCCCGGCTGACACAGAGCCGGGGGCCGGTGGAATCGCCCGGAGCGGTGCTCGGCCCCGGCTCGGAGCGGTGCGCCCGTGTGCGTGCACGCCGGGGGCCCCGGGCGCGGCGGGCGGCGGGGGGGCTCTGTTTTCCCCGCAGTGCTGACAGCCGTGGGCCCGGGGGTGTGCGTTCCCCTTCCCTTCTTTGCAGCGAGTGTTTTCTCCCTGGTGCCGCTCCTCTTCCTAGAGCGGCGAGTTAATGACGGTAGCAAAAGCTTCAGAGGGTGCAGCTAGGGGAGGGGGAAAGCTGTTTCTCCTTTTCCCCGTTACACCAATCACCCCTTCTCTGAAACGTGCCTGTTTGCAGCTGTTCTCTCCCTCTCCTACGTTTTTCTCTCTTTTTAAGCAGACCCTGTGATTAAGTTAAGTTCCTTCTGCTGATCTCTCTGGGTGAGCCCAGCCCCTCCTTCCCCTCCTTCGTCCTTCGGCAATGAGGAGCGTGGGGGAGGCAAAGACGGTAAAACACGGAAAAAAGGGAAAAGAGAAAAAACAACTTAAAATTAACAATATCCCAACTTATAAATCAAATAAGATTGCATTGTTTTTACAGCAATAGGTGTTAAGCATGCAGTGTGCTCATGGCATTCTCAAACGTTTTCTTCAAAACAGGGAGACTGACGAAAAATCCTTTGAAGTAAGATTAGAAATAACAGAACATCCGTGCTTAGCTTTTTGCATATTACAGAAGGTTATTAAGAACTTCCTATAGTTTGCCATTTCGCATCTCTTACATGAAATTTGGCTGTTTCCCCCTGGGGCAGGGTGCAGGTAGAAGATTTGGAGACTGAACGATGAGACAGAAGGGGATATAGTCTTGCCCCCTGCAAAAGTAGTTTTATTGCCTTTATGATAAAATATCGTTGCTCTATAAGAAGAGTTGAAGATTTCCAAGATAATATTCTGTTCTTTCTTGCTGTATTTGTCTTTTACATGGAGAGTTATGCGGGATTTGCAGATTGCTGATGGCAGCTATGCCATAAATTTCCTTTGAATTATGAAACTGATAAGAAGTGCACAGCCAATGACTACTTGAAAATGTGTGTGTGATTGAGGAGAATGTCTGAGGTGGCCACCTGAATGTTGTGTGAAAGAAAAAAGCTACATGAATGTGTGACTGTGTAAACTTAAAAATACTTTCTGCCGGTGTCAAGATTTTACAGATGTGTAACACGATTCTGTTGAACCATAGTGAATCCTTATCCTGAATGGTATATGAATTCTTCAAATTCCTATCATGAGTAGTGAGGTTTTAGTTATCTCAAGACTAGCCCTGTCCAGCTAGCTGTTTGATCTGAACTGAGGTTAAATAAGAGGTTCTTACATAAATTTGGTGTTCTATTTCTGCCTTGCTTCAGAAATTTATGAAAGTTAAATCTCAGGTAGAGTTTTTCTACTGCTGTTGTTCCTTAGCTGTGCGAGCTGCGCAGGAGATCACTAGTTTTAAAGCGAGTAAAAACCATAAGCCAGCAAACATTGGTGCAGCCTGCAAGGTTGGCAGAGCCCGAGGCAGGGTGCACCACTGTGCATCCAGGTGCCCGGGAACCATTCTCACAATTCGTGGAAAAGCTGCAAGACGCTGTAGAGAAACAAGTTTTGTGACAGTTACAGAAGTTGCTAGTTACATAACTAGCTAGAGATAATGCAGGCTTGTGCCGGGGTGAGGTCCTTAAACCATCAAGTAACTGCATTTGCATCTGCTATGGCAGTAGTGAGGGTCATTTTGAGCTTTTCTGTGTTTTCCAAGATTTAAATCGGGAGTTGTCGATGTTGCTGCCTTGTTTGTTCAGCTCGTTGCAGGGGAGCCTTTAGGCTGTCTAAGCCATCCTGCGTGCTTTCTCAAAGAACATCTGCAGTGTTGTGGATAGTGTGTCTTCAGGCCTCCTGGCTGGAGGCCAGAGCAGACCAGTTATGTTGATCAGTGTGACCAGAGCTGAAGTGTTGTTTTAAAGAGTCCTTATGTATTGTCTTCAAAACCCCTCCCGTGCAACAGCTGGTAGCAATATTCGTTGTAAAATGGCTAGTCTCTGCTCCTTAAAACATGCCCTACCCATTGCAACTGTGTTCTCAGCAAAATAGCCTCACTGATTGTGATTACTCCTTGTTTCATAGCAGACGTATTGCTTGCATAATTTGACTAGTGAATGTTTAGGGTTGTAGGAAGGCAACCTGTATTCTTTGTGATGCTCAAAGCTTGCTGTTAATTGTCCAAACAAACAAACTTCTGTAGTCATTCCAAGAGTTAGGGTTGTGATACTAGGAGGTACTGCTGGGAGTTTTCTTTTAGAACATACAGGTCCTGTGTGACCTAAACAATGGCTCCTACCTACAGAACAGCTGTTGGCCCTGCAACAGCTTGTCAAAAGGCAGCTTGATGCTGATTACATTGAACCATCTCAGAATCCTTTAATTACCCCTGTGTTTGTGATAAAGAAAAAATCTGTGAAATGAAAACCTTTGCATGATCTCAGACGGGTTGGTACAGTCATGGTTAGTAAGCATTGGCTTACTGACCCCTTCTGTGCTTTCTGCTGAATAACCCATTGTTATTATTGATTTGACAAGTTATCTTCTCACAATCCAGTTAGATCCCAGTGATAGAGAAAAAATGTACATTTTTAGTTTCATCTATTCTTCGTGCAGAACTTTATGAGTGTTATCCATAGAAAACCCTCTCCCATAGAATGAAAGGCTTTTCTATAATTTGTCAGTGGTTTATGTTTCCAATGCAATTTTCTGACTGTCTTTGTTGTCATTATATAGATGACATTTCTGCTGGCTGTAGCCACTGAGGATCAGCTGGGTGTGTTGGACGCTGAAACCAGAAATGGTCTACAATTCTTTGGCCTAGTAGTTACTTCTGACACGGTGCAGTGAAAAGTACCCTGGAAATATTTAGAGTTCACGTACACAAAAAGCAGTCATTTCTCAACCAGTTTAATTGGGTATTAATGCTAAAACTCTTACTGACATACAGTAGCTACTAAAGTCTTTGGGTTAGATTGCATCGTACCTGCAATTGCCAAACACCCAGCTGGCACCTCTATTTGACCTGCTCAAACATTCTGACAATTTTCAAGGGCAACAGTTGCAGGAGTGAGTAGTCTTACTCTGGCAAAAGATCCCCAAGAGTTAGATTTAATGAGATCACTGTCTGTACGTAACACAAGTGATAATGGAACTCAAACCTGTTTAATGTTGGGATTATTTCAATCTAGATTAAGTGTTTATCAAAGCCACAACTTGTCCAGCTGGCACAAACTGCCTAGCCTGTACACAAAAGAACTGTAGAGCCTGAGTGAAACAGTAGAACACACAAAGAAAGTAACAGTAACAACTAGTCCTATAGACTCGTAGCTTCAATCTCTTTTTAGTTCTATGTCTGAATGAGTTTTAAGTTTTGTTAAAGAAGAACCTACGATAGTTGTTGACAATTGTTGTAATTTTAGTAATAGTTCGTATTGCTTTTTCTTGTATTGTTAAACGTGTAAGTGCTATAACAGAGAAAACATTGTTGGCCCAGAATAAAAAACCGGGGGTATTCGTAGGGAATTGGCTCTAGAACACGGCTTGCCTAGGCCCTGGGAACATCTGAGATAGCAGAGCTACAGTGTCTTTGTGCCTGCTAGAGCTACAGTGTCTTTGTGCCTGCTAGTTGGCTGGTAAACAGGTCGTTGTGATTAGCAAAACAAAAAGCCACTGAAAGCCACCTGTGTCAACAAAGGAAGGGAGTGAGAGACAGAATTAACATTTAAGTGTCAACAAAGGAAGAGAGTCAAGAGGTGAGATGAACATTTAAGCAGAACCAATAATGAGCTTAACCTTTGCAATATGTATGAGCTAATTATAAAGCATATATTAAGCTGTTAACAATGATCAATAAACGAAGCTTGCTGATTCTCATATTGAGGGTCCCTTTCTTCCCTCCTCATGACCAAGGTGACTGACTGGTGTGACAGGGGTTAAATTGGGAAAACATTGGCAAATAGGGAAACTGAGGAATTCCCCAAACTCAGCCAAACCTGTGCTAGGAAGAGATGGACTGGAGTCTCTGATCTCCTGAGTAGTTGTTCTGCATGATCTGGGAGCCTCTGGGATTAGACTGGACTGGGCAGACAGGGAGCAGTTTGTCCTGTGGAGTTGGGCTGGGTTTGTTGGGGATGCCTTGGGAGGCAGGGCTGGGGAGGCTCCTCTGTTGGCTGTAGTGGTGGAAGGTTGTAGCAGGAGGGATGGAGCCTTCGACCTCCTGCTCCCCCCGTGAGCCCCGCCGGGACCGTGCCCTTGGCAATGGAGGGCCCCCTATTGCTGAGCCAGCGGTTCTGGGGGCCAGGAGGGATGGGATCAGGATGCCGAGCTCCCCCCAGGGCCAGGGCTGCCAATGTTGTAACCGTGGAAAGAACTGAAAGCAGAGTGAGATGGAGGCCAAGCTCCAGCACAAGGATGGGTGAGAAAAGACCGTGGTCCTCAGGTGGAGCTTTGAATTCCCTGGAAAAATGGATCCTGTCAGACGGTTCAGGCCCTCGTGGGTGCTGGAGCAGAGGCCTCTAATTTATGGTCAGCCTAAAAAGTTGCAAGGGCAGCAAGTTTTGACTGCAGGAGGAGGTGGGAAACCAAGTGAAGTGGTCCAGAGAAAAGCTGAGCTTAAAATTGGTCCTGTGCCAGAGCAGCCTTGTGCAGGTGCTTGTTGCTGTCCCTGAGTGTCCCATTGCAGTGGATATTTCCAAGGGCTGCCTTGTGCTGGGGAACACTGAGGGCAGTTCCCTTTCCCTGGGCACGTTTCCCCCCCTCAAGGGTGGCTCCACAGTCCCCCCCTCTTTATGGCCCGTGCCATAAAGTCCCAGGACAGAAGTGTGAGTTTGAGTGGGAAATGAGCAGCCAGGAGGGTTTGAAGCAGCTCAGGGAGCAATTCCACAGGCTCCAGACCTGTGGCCAATACGAGCCAGAGAGGGGGAACTAAAGGTTCCTGCCAGTGCTAATGATGCCCCTTGGAGCCTCTGGCAGAAGTAGGGTAATGTAAGGGGGGAACTGTTGAATGAGATGATCAATGGAGCATAGAGGTGTGAGAAAGAAATCCTGTTAGGATGTGAAACCGGCTCGAGTATGGTACAATGGAACTTGATGGCACAAGCTAATTGTAAGGTCCATTGTGCTTTTCAGCAAGTCAGCCTGATGTCCTGTTCTGAGAGCTGAGTTCTTCCTTGGTTCTGCTACACCTTGCCAGATAGATACCTCTGCCCTTGAAACACAAGGGTAGAGGTCATCCATAGGGGTGAGAAAGATGCTGGTGAGAGGAAGATGATGTGGGCAGGGGTGGCTGGCCCCTTGCCCTACAAGTAGGGCAGGCCCAGACTGTTGCCATCAGGCAATGATCAGGCGGTGTTTGGCTGCCATTCAGGCCTCCCCTTACACTGCGTCCTGGCCCTACGTGGTGTAATGTGGAGCTGATAAAAATGGGCTGTCAGGACTGCTGAGCTGAGCGATCCTCATCCTGCCACCGAGCCTGTGTTGCTCCGCGGGGACGCCCGCTAAGGGATGGGCACCGACCAGCTGCTGCAGATCCTGACAGCCCTGGCCTGTCTGTGTGGGTAGGCAGAGTTTAGTGATGGGAAGCCACCGAGAGGGAAGACTTTAAATATCCTTTAGTGTTCCTTTAATACCCTTTATTTAGTATTCATAATATTTTCCCTTTAATTTCCCCTTTTACTAACCAAATAGCGTGGTAATAGTTACCCATAATATTGTGTGAAGATCCTTTTTGGTATCCCTTTGACTCCCTTTTTACTAGTTATTATTATAGTGTATTGAATGCTGTTCTTAGTATTTGTTTTAATGCCACATGACAAGGTAGTTCATTTGTATCCTTTTTGAACTTTTGATTCTCTTTGCTAAGTTCATTAGTATTCTTCTTCTCACTGCAATAAAGATATTTTGTGTGTTTGAATGTTTGTGGCACTTGTCTTTATTCCGGGCATGTATCCCAACGAACTGTTCCAGGTAGGAAGGAAGTGCCCTTAGGATTTGGGAATAGGAAGTTACTGGAAGCCAGCCCAAGATCGACCCTGTTGGAGAAGTGGCTCTGAGTACGTTATTGGGCTTTAGTGGGAACAACAAATGATAAGAGGGCCTGAAGTCCCCCTAAGGCCTTGGGTCAAAAGCGCCTCCAGGGTGCACAGGCCAGGCCATGCTCAGGAAGGCAGCCCCATGAAATGGAGATGGTGTATCCGAGCCAGAGCCAGAGCAGGGGTCGGGGCAGGAGCGAGGCCTCGTGAGGGAGTTGCCAACGGCCCTGTGGGTTAAGCAACAGGTGTAGATCCCCTGGACAGTGAGCACAAATCACTGGGGAAATGGGGCAAAGCCCCAAAGCAAGTGCTGGGAGAAGAGAGGGAGCATGCATGGCTCACTGCTGGGTCAGCCAAATCTATCAGGGGGAGGCACTTTTGGAAAGCAGGAGCAGATAACCCGTGCCAGAGTCACGACGGGGGGAGGCAAAAGTAGTCCATGCCATAGTGTGTATATTGTAATACAAAGAAATAAGGCACAGAACGACTTAATGGGTACCAATGAACTGATCTGGAGGACTGTATTCCCATCCTGGATTGCAAAAATTAACTGGCTGTTGTCTCCTGAATTGCTGCAGTGCACCGACTGATATCGTGCTGGAAAAATAACACACTTCAATGTAAGTAAACCAGGGATTTTTGTATGTAAGTGC
>NW_024103695.1:0-21283 GCF_003945595.2 Pipra filicauda
ACTCACTCTTGGTCTGGTGTATTGCGTTTGCAGTTGAGACGTGTGTCTACTCTTGCATAAAAGTTGTTCTCATGGCTTCTCAGTTTGAATTTTAGTGGTACAGCTTTCAGGGTTGTTTGCTGGAACGAACTGCCTGTGAACATTTAACTTCTGACACATGGTTAGTTTTCATTCAAAATAGATCAGTATTCAAAGCATCACCTTATTACTTTGTGACATATATTGCACCGGCGGGTTTTAGTTTTTGGGTTCGCCGGGAATTTACACTGCTTCTGTCCTCCCCTCCCCCCTTTCGGTCTGATGGGGGGAGCGAAGGGTCCCGTGTTAGACTGGACTGGGACTCTAGCCGCTGATACCGCTCTTTTGTTTGTAGCTGCTAAGGTGTTATGAGTTGCAGCTAGGAAATTATCTGCTTGTGCATTCTCTGCAGCTCCCGTTCCATCTGCAGAGGCGGCAGTAGCTCCTGTACTGAACCTAGATTTTGTCTGTCTCACAGTTGGACTCACTCTTTCTGTGCCGGCGGTTAACTTTGCTCCAGCACTCGCAGAGCGGTGCCGGTGCCTGCGACGGTCACATGATTTCTCTCTTCCTTTCCTATCCGTTGGAATAGGTTGGGTACTGGCTGCTCTGGCTCTCGGTTCTGCTCCGCTTGTTATGGGAGCAGGCATCTTTATTATTACAACAACTATGAATTCGTCGGGTGGCATTAAAATTCCTATACTACTTGCACTCATTACAGCTGCCTGCGTGCAGTTAGGTGTTACAGGGGAGGGAGGTACCCTCCCCACTTTTCTCGCAGCTCTCGGTGGTTTTGTTCTTTGACAACCTCTGGTCGCACCTGCTACACCTGGGGCAGCTCCCGAAACAGCAGAGGCAGAGGTGGGTCTCACTACTCCTGCAAAGTCAACAGCTTTCTCTCGCGCTGCTACACTCAACGATCTCATAGCCTTCCCGGCACTCCCATCTGCCGTCTCTGCCTGGACCATACCAACAGGAGCCAAAACCTCCTCCTTGGTCGGAGCAACAACTGGGACTAGTTTTTCCTGTCCCTGCTTTTCTGTGCTCACTACAGTTTTAAGTTTCGGGATCGCTCCCTGCTCTAATCTCGCTCTCTCCGTCACATGTATTCCCGCTGTATCACACACAGGCAACACTTTCTTCACCGCGCCAGCCAGTTCCGTCGCCATGGTAACGGCCATTCCAGAAGCCTCCCCTGCTCTCTGAGCCGGGAGTTCTGTTGCCGCAGTAACGGCTGTTCTTATACCGGTGTCACCGCCGATAAAACCAGCTGCCTGAGCACCCATCTCTGGTGCTGGGCTACTTGTTCTCAGAAACACCTCTACATTTGGGGCCGTCGCCCCCCCTTCACTGCTACCGATACAACTATCAACCTCAGTTGTTACTAGTTTCTCTGCTTTCAAGTTCACTTCTGCCGTTGTTATGGCAACTTTATCTACTCCGGCCAAACTGCCAGCTGCTGCAGAGCTACAAACTGCTTCCCTGCTCGCTGGAACAGACAGGGCAGACCCCGCAGCCATTGCCCCTGTGGGGCCAGGAGTTTCTCCTGTTGTTATCCCTGGGCTAGCCAGCCCCGCAGCGTCTGCGTAACTCTCGCTCAGCTCTGCCACGCTGCCAGTAGCTCCAACAAAGGTCGATCTCATTTGCACCTCTGTGCACATTCCAACTAAACTGACAGGACTCGCTCCCGCTGGACCCGAGCTAACCTCTCCAGAGACTTTAATTTGCCTAATCCCTCCTGGTGCACCCAGATCCGCACCAGGGGGTCCACTGATGGCTCCTGCCTGCCCATACAGAGCTGGTCCAGGAACTGCTCCTCCTACAGCTCTAGCCTCTCCCGGGCTGCTTTCGCTCTCATTAGGTGACCTATTCTCTCCCCTCAATCCAGGGCGTGTTAACAAAAACATAAACAACTCTGCATACCTGATTTCATCACATTTTTGCTCCGCATTGAGGAGTGAAATTAACTTCAGTACCGTGTCTAACTCAGAGGAACCGAATTCTGGCCAAGCCATTCCTCTCATCTACCCAAATACCGGCCACATGCTTACAGATAGCTTACACAGTTCCTCTTTCTTCAAAGTTGTTTCAACACCAGTTAAAGTTTTCCAATGCTTCAAAATCATTCTCAGGGGGGATTCCTTAGGGATCTCAACTTTTGAATCCACACAACCCATGCTTGCAAAACAAAGGCAAACCACAGTCACACACTGGGTCTTGAACTCACTACCTTTAGATCACCAAGCTGTTAACATAACCTCTCAGCTATTTACCAAGTTACAGACTATAGAGCCCCCCTGGCTCTCCCACAGCGTCAGAGCACCGGAGGGTGTCCCCTCCAAACCAATCCAAACGTTCTGATCTGGGGAACCAGTGAACTACCCCGTTCGCCCCCTGAAAAGTGACTCTCCAGACTGTTCCAAGGGCCCAAGTCATACTTTTCAGGAATCCGTATCCCCTATCCCGGGACACAAAACTTTCCCGCAGCTGCTAACTAACCAAATAGGTACCATTTCCTTATTCGCTCTTTTTTTATCTCACCTCTATGCTCCGTGCTTGCTTTCCCGTGGGTTCTGTGGAGCTGGGCTTCTCAGACCGGGCAGGAATTATCTCAGATAAAAGCCGGCTCTCTGAGGAATATTCCTGCTGATGAAAGTTTCCAGTCTGAAGAAGTCCCCAGTCCAGTTCTCCCCGTACGGGTTCCACCACTGTTGCCGGTGTATTTTAGTGCTGAAAAAAATCTCCGGAGCAGTTAATTAGGGGTGAGATAAGAAAGGGTTTATTTGCCAAGGCAGTAGGTGATATACGACGTGCTCCCAGGCTGTGCCTGAGAGGTTACATTTTAAAACATTATCCATCCAATCCCAGATGTGTCCACCCTTTGGCCCTTCCTCTGGTCCGCCCCAGGTCCTCCCCCTGAGAATTGGGTCTGGGGACTTTTTGGGACCACCTACTTCATCATCTTCAGCTTCATCAGAGCACAAAGGGTACATAGTTACCTAATTTTTGACCGTATTCTGTGGTTTAGGCCCTGATATGCTGTTCTGTCAACTGTTTAGGCCTTTGCCTTGACAGAAGACTAAACACTCTGCTGTATTCAGAAGCAGGATTGATATGGAAAGCATAGAATGCGGTAAGAGGGTTAGGGAATGTGTAAACAAGGGAAAGGAACAAGGGACAAAGGGGTTTCTGCTTTTTAAAACCTACCTATAAAATTTACAAGTCTTACAAATATTAGACAAATAAAAAAACCATTAGGGGCTTAAGGTATCAATACCCCTTGCACCGGACGCATCTCAAAAATCCCTCCAGGTGAGGCACAGACTTGCACCCACTCCCAACCCCCCCTCTATTCTTTGCCCTGCACTTATCTTTCCGAGAGCCGGGGATGCAAAGCCATCTTGGATGCACAGGAGGGGCACCTGGGCTGCCTCAGAGGTTCCTGCCATCCTCAGACTACTCGGAGACAACTGCGAGAAACAAAACCAGACACCAGATCTGAGTAGTGTGGCACGTGGCCCCAGCCCCCATGAGCCCTCTACCCACTCTCACCGAGGCAGGTCCTCGGATCGCTGGCTCTGACCACAGTTGGACAAGGTGCTGTCATCTTCTGGGATACCTCAGTGAGCGAGAGACAAAATTAGAGGGCATCTCTAAAGCTGCAGTGCATCCCCGCTCCTCCTGCTGCCTCCCCAACTCACCTCCAGTGCTCATCTGCTCCTAAAGGTTTGCCAGATGGCACCTGTAATCAAAAAAGCTCAATGCTTCATTGCTGATCCTTTTAATACTCGGAGATCACCTACAAGGACAGCTCAAGAGGACCAAACCGTGTTCATCACCTCATTGTGAGTTGGCTTCAGCCCTGTGAGGCTGCATACGTCTCCTGCAAAAAAACCCCAGAGGTAAATCTGAGTACTGAGATACTGTCCAAGAGTTTGCTGCTCCCATGGCAGTTTCTGTCTGACACCCCTTGACTGTGACCTCTTACAGGCAGGGTCCCTGTCACGCTGGACTGTACGTTAGAAGTCGGTGCATTGCCTGGAAAACAAAAAACCAAGTATGTATGCAGATTCACCACAAGTACCCTGCCTACAAAAGAGCATCTAGTTGTGTCCTGCAGTCACTGCTCACCTTCCTCACTGGGCTCACCTTCCCTCTGGTGCCTATTGTCTGCTGGGCCAAGGGCTCTGCATCTTAAAAAAAAACCCAAAACCACAAAACTAAGCCACCAAAACATCCAAATGATCAAGTAAACCTAGGGTCAAAAGCCATGTCTTGGCTCTGACCTCACATGAGTAGCCACCTTCTGACTGTGCTCCTCCAGCCTCTTCTGTTTATCTCTGCTTTACATCCAGTCCCTCTGACACTGCAAAGAAATGAGTTAGCCACGTCAGCCATATAAATGGGGGGACCTTCACTGCTGTGGAATTCTAATTTCTCTTTAGACAAGCCATCTGGGGTCCAAAGACAACCTGCACAAACAAACACTGACCTAACTTAAAGGCCCGGCCGTACCACTCCCATCGTCTCCAGAAAAGCCCGCTCTCGTGACTGCACGCACGCTGCAGGCAGGGGCTGCCTCCGGGAGGACCGGAGAACTGCTGCCCTGAGTGGCTGAGCCTATCACAGGTTACCTGTAAAGTCTCCTTCCTACTGCACCTATCCTCAAGTCTACACTGCAGGGCAGAGCAGTTCCAGGCCTAACACAAACTCCAGTGACACATTTCTGGAAAAGTGCTGTGGTGCAACAATTATGAATTGTGATTGTCAATTTTAAGACACAAAACACAGACTGGACAAAGGACACGACATAGACCTGAACGACTCTGCCCTGCACATCCTACTCCAGTGATGGAAAGCAGACTGCTCCTCCTATGTGTGCCAAGGGCCTCTTAGGGCAGACCCTTCCCCCTATGCTAATTTGAAAATCCCTCCCTCCTAACCATAAAACTGGACCCAGCTCTCATCCCCTCTCCAGGTGGGAGTCCTCCACTTATCTTTCCCATAGTCGGGGAAGTGAATCCATCTTCGATGCCAAGGAAGGACGCCCGGCTGGCTCAGAGGGTCCTGTGATCCCTGACTCGGTCAGCTGTGAGAAAGGAAACCGAAACTGAAGCAAGAGTTGGGCAGCACGGGGGAGATAACCCCGCAATTGGCTACTCACCCTCCCCTGAGCTGAGAGGTTCTCGGGCCACTGGCTCTGACTCAACTCGGAGGCTGCTGCCATCACCGTGTGCCGTACCTGGGTGAGTGAGGAAAAAGGTTACGTGGTGTTTCTGAAAGTAAGGGAGACCCCAGGACCTCCTCCCTACCTCCCTGACTCAACCTCAATGTTCCTCCTTTGCCAAAGGCAGGCCAGATAGCACCTGCAACTGGAAGAGATTGAGCCTTAATTGATGACCCTCGCAGTACTAAGAGATTACTCACATGGACAGCTGAAGACGATCAAACCTAACTGGCAGGTGGCTCCGGCCCTCTGAGGCTGCACACATTCTCTGCAAAGTAAAAAAACCAAAAGCAAATGTACAGACTGAGATACTGCCTGAAAGGATGGCTTTCCTGGGGTAGCTCCTACCTACCTCTCCTCCACAGTGACCTCTTACCAGCAGGGTCCCTGAAGCATTGGACTGTCTGTTAGAAGGTGGCAGAACCCCCTGGAAAACACAACAAACAAAGCATGTGCACAGATTCACCACAACACCTGTAGAAGACCATCTAGTTCTGTCCTGGAGTCAATGCTCACCTTGCTCACCAGTACTCACCCGGATCACCTCCCCTCCGGTGCCTAGAGCCTCCTGGGCTGAGGGCTCTGCAGCTGAAAACAAAGAAAAACCAAACCAAAACAAGAAAATCCTTAACACAGTGAGTAAACGTGGAGCCAAAAGCCACATCTTTGTGCTGATGTCAGGTGACCACCCACCTTCTTGCTCTGCTCCTCTGGCCTCTGTTCTGTTCAACTCTGCTTTACACCCTGTCTCTCTGATATGGTAAAGAAACCCTAACCAAAGTCACCCAGACAGATGGGGAGAGCTCAAAGAGTCTCCCTTCTCTTTTGGCAAACCACCCAGGGTCACTGCCTGCAGCCAAAGACTGCAGCTGTAATCATGCAGAATATCTGGGTGAACGAGAGGAAAACTTAAGTGGCACATCTGAAAAGTCAGTGGATGCCTTCACAGGCATTTAGGGGGCTCCTGGACACTGCTTTCCACCCATACTACCTTCAAAACACCCCTGGCAATTGCTAAGCTGGCACCTGAGCCCTCACTCCATCTGTGGGCTGTAACCCCCCACTGACTACTTGCAAACCTGCCTGTCTGTAGCCATCTTCAACACAGAGCAGCTTCACCTGAGGACTGGATAACACTGGTGAAAAAATGCCAAGCTGCAGTTGAGATGATCAGGAGATCCCAAAAGATGTAAGGCTCCTAAGGAAAAGAAAAAAAGATAACACATTACAAAAGCACCTTACCAACATAGGACACAAAATTAGTAAATTTAAAAACCTTGCATTTGAGTGTAATCCTCTTCATTACCATATATAGCTCTGCTTCTTTGGATGCCAAAGCTGATGCTTCAATAAAGCAGGAATAGCTTGAGAAGTCCCATTCATTGAAAGAAAGGGAGAGCTCTTATCCCACTGAAGCCCAGCTGCTGAATGACCTCCTCGGGCAAAGGCTGGGGTTAATATACCCCTGGCCATGCCCACATACCTTCCCATGAGGCTTGAGGGAAAGGGAGGAGCCAAATACCACAAAGTATAAAAGCTCTGGGAGGAGGAGTACTGAGTTTTTCAAGTTCAGGAGGGGTAAAGGCCCTGATGCAGGAAAACACTGCTAATGAGGATAAATACACCATCTCTCTTTCTGCAGCTATACCCACTGAAACAGCAGAGACCAGGTAAGAAACTAAACTTGTCTGTTGGACAGAGGGAGAAAAAGATAAATAACCTAAAAATGCAGACAAAAAATTAACTTATTAAAGAAGATGAAAGGTGAAGGTGGTGGGCCACCCTGACACTCCATAGGCAGCAAGAGTTTCTGGTCCTGGCATCTTTTCTCTGAGAAAAAGCTTCAGCTGTGTTCAATCTGGGGGCTGACATGGCAAATTTCACTGCAGGGCTCCTGGAAATGAACAAGAACCCTTTTCCCCGGGGAAAGCAAGCCCTCACCCTAATGGTCTCAGACAGAGGTGAAAACAAATCCAGGCACTGCATAGGCAGCAAGAGCTTCCGACCCTAGCAGCTTTTCTCTGACAAAAAGCTTCAGCTGTGTTCAATCTGAGGACTGACATGGCCAATTTCACTGCACGGCTCATGGAAGTGAATGAGAACCCTTTTCCCTTTTGATAATGAACTAATTAACTTTTCCACCACACCTTAATTAGCTACCAATTAACTAATTCTCTTTTTACAAGGCATGCTAATTAATCACTAATGACCTAATTCAGTAATTAATTTCTTGCACTGCACCCTAATGGGTTACTAATTAATTAATTAGCTGCACGGGCAGCAAGATTTTTCTGTCCGGTTACCTTTGGTTTCGGAGAAATCTTCGCCCATGTTCAACTTGGAGAGGAGGATCAAGTATTTGAGGCAGGACTCTTGCAAGCAATAGACAGCCGTATCCCCAAGGAAACAAAGCCCTGACCCTCAGGGTTTCAGGTGCAGATAGTGTGAAACTCGATGGGCAACAAGAGTTTTCTGTCCTGGCACCTTTTTTCTGAGAGGAAGCTTTGTCCATGTTCATTTTGGAAGTCAGACTAGCAATTTCACTGCAAGGCTCCTGCAAATGAATTACAGCCCTTTTCCCCAGGAAAGACAGTCTGTAGTCTTGAAATTTTAGGGGTAGTTGGTGGGCCAGGCTGGACACTCCGTGGGCAGCAAGAGCTCTCTGTGGTGGCACCTTTGGTCCAAGAGGAATACTCATTCGTGTTCAATTTCAGGACTCAGACTGGAATTTTCAGAGCAGGAAAACCAGGAAAGAACCAGGGAAAGAATCCCCAGGAAGGAAATTCCTTACCCTCACGGTCTCAGGTGCAGGTGGTGCGACACTCCATGGGTGGCAACAGCTTTCTGTGGTGGCACCTTTTGTCTGGGAGGAATCTTTGCTGGCATTCAGTAGAGGGAGTCAGACTTCCACTTTCAGGGGAGGGCTCTGAAAAGCAAAACCCAGCCCTTTCCCGCAGGAGAGAAAGCCTGTAAACTTTAGGATTCAGGTGCAGTTGATGGACCAGCCTGGGTACTCCATGGGCAACAAGATGTTTGTGTGGTGGCACCTTTTGCCTGGGAGGAATCTTCATCCCTGTTTAATTTTGGCAAGTTGGTCCAGCTATCTTGGCACCGGGCTCCTGCAAGCGAATTACAGACCATTTCCCCATGAAAGGCAGCATGTAGCCCCAGACTCTCAGGTGTACTACATGAGACACCCAGGGCACTCCATGGGAAGCCAGAGATGTCTGTCCTGGCATCTTTTGTCTCGGAGTTATGTTCACCTGTTTTCACTTTTGAGAGTTGCACGGTCATTATCACCACAAGTCTGTGGAAACCAAACAATAGCCCTTTCCCCCAGGTAATAAAGCCCTTAATCTCAGAGCTGCACATGCAGGTGGTGTGGCACTCCCTGTGCAGGAAGATCTTTCTGTCCTGTCACCATTTGTTTGGGAGGAATCCTTGTCTGAGTTCATTTTGGGAAGTCAAACCATCTTTCTCGGTTCAGGACACCTGTAAGTGAACAAGAGCCTGTTTCCCCAGGAAAGAAAGCCCTTACCCTCGGGGCCTCAGGTGTAGCTGCTATGAAACTCCATGGGCAACAAGAGCTCTCTGTCCTGGAACCTTTTGTCTGGGAGGAATCTTCATCTGTATTCAGTTTTGGGACTGGGACTGGCAATTTCGGTGCAAAGCTCTGAAAAACAAACAACAGCATTTTCCCCCAGGTAAGAAAGCCTGCAATCTTTGGCTGTTAGTTGCAGTTGGTGGGCCAGCCTGGGCACTCCATGGGCAGCAAGAGCTTTCTGTGGAGGTACCTTTTTTCTGGAAGGACTCTTCATCTGCATTCAGTTTTGGGAGTCGGACTGGCAGTTTCAGCACAGGGCTGAAAAAAGACAACAACAGCCCTTACCCCCAGAAAAGAAAGCCTGGAACCTTTGGCTTTCAGGTGCAGTTGGTGGGCCAGCCTGGACATTCCACAGGCAGCAAGAGGTTTCTGTCCTTGCACATTTTGTCTGGGAGGAATCTTCCTCCTTATGCAATTTTGGGAGTAAGACTGACAGTTTCAGCACAGGATTAAAAAACACGATCAACAGCCCTTATTCCCAGGAAAGAAAGCCTGGAACCTTTGGCCGTTAGGTGCATTTGGTGGGCCAGTCTGGGCACTCCGTGGGCAGCAACAGCTCTCTGTCCTGGAACCTTTTGTCTTGCAGGAATCTTGGTCTGTATGGAATATTGGGAGTCGGACTAGCAGTTTCAGCGCAGGATTCCTAAAAATGAACAACAGCCCTTTTCCACAGCAAAGCAAGCACTGACCCTTTTAATTTCAGGTGCAGGTGGTGGGCCAGCCTGGGCACTCCTTAAGCAGCAAGAGCTTTCTGGTGTGGTACCTTTTGTCTGGGAGGAATCCTCATCCGTATTCAATTTTGGGAGCTGGACTGCCCATTTCAACTCTAGGATTCCTGCATCAACTCTTTTCCCCTGGAAGGAAAGCCCTTACCTTCTTGGTTTCAGGTACAGTTGGTGCACCAGCCTGGACACTCGGTGGGCAGCAGGAGCTTTCTGTGGAAGCACCTTTGGTCTGGGAGGAATCTTCGTCCGTATGGAATTTTGAGACTTGGACTGGCAGTTTCAGGACAGGGCTGAAAAAAGACAACAACAGCCCTTACCCCCAGAAAAGAAAGCCTGGAACCTTTGGTTTTCAGGTGCAGTTGGTGGGCCAGCCTGGGCACTGCATGGGCAGCAAGAGCTCTCTGTGGTGACACCTTTTGTCTGGGAGGAATCCTCGTCTGTATTCAATTCTGGGACTTGGACTGGCAATTTCAGTGCAGGACTCCTGCAAGCAAACAACAGCCCTTTCTCCCATGCAAGAAAGTGCTTACCCTCAGGGTCTCAGGTGCAGTTAGTGGGCTAGCCTAGGCACTCCGTGGGCAGCAACATCTCTCTGTCCTGGCACCTTTTGTCTTGCAGGAATCTTCATCCGGATGCAATTTTGGGAGTCGGACTGGCAGTTTCAGCGCAGGATTCCTAAAAATGAACAACACTCCTTTTCCACAGCAAAGAAAGCACCAGCCCTTTTAATTGCAGGTGCAGGTGGTGGGCCAGCCTGGGCACTCCTTAAGCAGCAAGAGCTTTCTGGTGTGGTACCTTTTGTCTGGGAGGAATCCTCATCCGTATTCAATTTTGGGAGCTGGACTGCCCATTTCAACTCTAGGATTCCTGCATCAACTCTTTTCCCCTGGAAGGAAAGCCCTTACCTTCTTGGTTTCAGGTGCAGTTGGTGGGCCAGCCTGGACACTCGGTGGGCAGCAGGAGCTTTGTGTGGTAGCACCGTTTGTCTGGGAGGAATCTTTGTCCGTATGGAATTTTGGGACTGGGACTGGTAATTTCAGGGCACGATTCCTGCAAGTGAACAACAGCCCTTTCTCCTAGTAAACAAAGTGCTTACTCTTCGGGTCTCAGGTGCATTTGGTGGGCCAGCCTGGGCACTCTTTAAGCAGCAAAAGCTTTCTGTGGTGGCACCTTTTGTCTGGGTGGTATCTTTGTCTGTATGGAATTTTGGGACTGGGACTGGCAATTTCAGGACAAGATTCCTGCAAGCGAACAACAGCCCTTTCTCCCAAGAAATAAAGTGCTTACCCTCAGGGTCTCCTGTGTAGTTGGAGGGCCAGCCTTGGCACTCCATGGGCAGCAAGAGCTCTCTGCCCTGGCACCTTTTGTCTGGGAGGAATCTTGGTCCATATGGATTTTTGGGAGTCGGACTGGCAGTTTCAGGGTAGCATTCCTGAAAATGATCCACACCCTTTTCCACAGCAAAGGGCACACTGACCGTTGTAGTTTCAGGAGCAGTTGGTGGGCCAGCCCAGGCACTCCTTAAGCAGCAAGAGCTTTCTGTGTTTTGAGCTCAGGGCTGAAAATAGTGAACAACAGCCCATTATCCCCAGGAAAGGAAGCCTGGAACTTTTGCCTTTCAGGTGCAGTTGGTAGTCCAGCCCAGGCACTCCTTAAGCAGCAAGAGCTTTCTGGTGTGGTACCTTTTGTCTGGGAGGTATCTTTGTCCGTATTCAATTTTGGGAGAGTCTCGATGCTTCCTGTTTGATCTCTATGACTTTAGAAGTCTCAGCTGTCAGTTCCAGCTTTTTAGTTTTGGGGTTTTTTTCCTCTTTTCTTCACTGATGCCTGCAATTGTTCACTGGGTGGTTTTGTTTCTTTGTTTGTTTTTGCAAGAAATTTTTGGCTAAAGGTGTTTACAATTCTTTATGGAAAGTCAAGAGAAAAAATTATAGCCCCTAAGTTGCAGAGTTAATGGTTAAATTACATTACTTCTCATTAATAATCATTCACAGAAACAAATGAACACGAGACAATCTTCAAAGCGCAGGGATGCAACTTGTATCTGCCCCGCAAACCCCTGCTCTCCTGACTGACCATTCCTGACTACTCTTCCTGGGAACACTGCAGAACCCTTGCCTCAATCAGCTCAGCACTGCAGCATGCTAATGATGCACGGTAAGGAACCTGTGCCACTGATTTCTGAGTCTACATGTTGGGCAGAGCAGTTCAAGGCTACATCACACTTCCTAAACATGTGCTTTTGCACAGAGGAGGACATGGACCAATACTATGGCAAGTTGTGCCCTTCCCCTTCTCCCCCGCTGACAATAACCACACAAGGCACTAGCTAAGGCTCAAAGGGGGCTTGTCCCAGTCCAAGTGACTCAGTGAAAGATAAGCTGGGGAAAAAAAACAGCAAAAGCCCCAGACAGCAGGGCATTCTCTTGCTCCCAAGGCAGGACCAATCTCTCTAGGAAAAGGGAAAGAGGCAAGGGTTCATCAAGCAATGCACAACTTAGCAAGTGAGTTTAACAAATACCATCAGGTTTTGAGCACAGAGGAAATAAAACTCACTGTTTTTAATAGCGAAAATATCTGTGGAAATTACTGGCTTGGTACAGCAGTGAGCTTTCTGCAGCCTCTCATACTTACGGATTTATCAGAAGCAGCAGTTTCAGGTGCCTTCCTTTGGAGACCAGCCCCAAAGTAGAAACTCCTTTTGACTGCTCCTGAGAGAGCCTACTGGAACTCTGGGTTCTCAACAA
The DNA here is from genome assembly GCF_003945595.2 of Pipra filicauda. NCBI lineage: Eukaryota > Metazoa > Chordata > Aves > Passeriformes > Pipridae > Pipra > Pipra filicauda. Next base: position 12,322 of record NW_024103695.1, read on the forward strand.
AGTGACCCCCTCCCCTGAGTCCTGGCTCCCCTGCCCAAGCACCTCCAATGTTTATATTCCACCTCACTCCCTGTTTTGCATATTCATATCAGTAAAAGAAACCTCTGAGCTCTTCCTCCCGTCCGAGCTGCATCTTCCCTGCACCCCCACACTCCCCCACCTGGTCACATGCACTACTCCCCTCTCCTGCACTGCCTCTTGGCACAGGGTTCATCTCTTGGCACCTTCCTTGAGCCATGATCCATCTCCAGGCACACCTAGGGGTTTCCTGCAGCTGCTGCAAGATGCTCTCACCATCACTGCTTGAGAGACTCCCTGGAATCGGCTGCTCCCCTGCAAAAGCTCTCTACATGAAGTGCTCCCAGATGATCCCCCAGCGGGGCCTCCCCCTCCTCATCCTCACTGGCCACACCCGGGGCTGCCCCGCATGGGAGGGGAGGGCACGTGGAGCCACAGGCGAGGGGGAGGGAGACGAGCTCGAGGGGGCGGAGCCAGAGCTCGAGGGGGCGGAGCCAGGCGCCTCCTTTTCGGGGCCGACTGCAGTACTCCGTGTTCATCAGCAGGTGGCAGCAGTGGTTTAAATACCAGCCAAGATCTCAGACTTGCTCTGTTACACTGAGAGGAGACACAAAAAACTCTCCGAATACACCGTTTCTATTGCCGTCATATTCAGCATATTTTCTCATACTTTCACGCCCTTTCTTGGTTTTTTACATATAAAACTTATATAGGGTTGGAAAATACAAAATATACCTATATTCAGAATTTCTTATACTATAAGATCCTATATATAATGCAGCTGTTACAAGGTTCTATTTTGAAATCAATTTATACATGAAGTAGTATTTTTTTCAATATATAGAAAAATGAGAAATGTTAGTCTTCAGGCATTTTTGGAAGGACCCTGCATAAATCCCCTCACTTCCCATCAACCTCACCTGCATGAGGATGGTGCCTTGCCTCCGCTCAGGCTCTACTCAGCCACACTCCCTCTCATTTACTGCACTCCAGTCAGTGCCAGATGTCTCAGCCCTACCCTCTGACACTGCTGCAGGGAGATCAGCCCATGAAGCTTTAGGACGTGGCTGTACGGGGAGCAGAATATGTACTCACAGACCCACCTCGAACCGAATCCACAGCACCCACATCCCGGTCTCTGTGCACCTCAGTCTGTAGGGACAACCTTTGCAAAGGGGTCTTGGGAATGAACACTGGACACAGGACACAGTTAAAGAGTGCTGAATGCAGGGAAAACTTTAACATTCTCTGAAAGATCTGAATACCACACCAAAAAAAAGAGAATTTTCTTTTAAAAAGTAATTTTATTTTATATTTTTATGTATTTTATTTGATATTTTCTACAGAGTTCCTAGCTAAACTTTCCCATTACTGAAGGGAAAAAATACAGGTCAGGCAAGCTTATCCAGTAGTAGTGAAACACGCCCTTCATGGTGCAGTTGCACCTGTCCTTGGAACTCCACTATGGTCCTGGCACTTCATCTTTGCACTGACAAAGAAAACTGCACTGTGAAAAGAGTGCTGAGATAAAGAAGGATACATTAAGTGGAAAAGAGCGACACACAAAATAAATAAAGAGCATTTGTAAAACTTTTCATACACAAAATAACTTCGGCTGGAGGGTGAATTTCATTTCTTTTTTAATTGACAGCCTGAAGGAAGATAAACCTTTCACTAGAAGTCATTTGAAAATGCTGTTTTCACAAGCAATAATAGGGCACTAATCAAACCACCAGTCTTCTGCAAACTGCTGAGCCTCTCCTCAGAGTCGAGGGTGCCAAGCTTTGGGGCCAGCCCTGCTGTGGAGCACAGGCACTGGTGGCCCCGGGGCTGCTCAGCACGGCAAGACTGACACTCTGCTCCTGATAAGTTCAGTGTCCCCAGACACTATTGTGTTAAGGACTGAGGAAGTTGGACCTGTGCCTGACCTGGAAAGGTGCAAACCAAATGCTGGGGACTGGAACACACACCTGGCACTCCTGCAGCTCTTACAGTCACATTCCAGAGAAAACAGCCAATTGGACCCTCACTGCTCATTTCTTAATCCCAATCCCACACTTCTTTGGCACTTGGAGCACCACTTTTATCACCCAATTCCAGCCCATTAGAGAGCTCCATGTCTAGCAGGGACAGGGACCCCTGGGATACTCTCAGCAATGCCTGAATCCATGGCAGGGACCTTGCTTTGAGCTCCCCAGGGCCGGGCACCCCGAGGATCTCCCCGAATAATCCTTTCGGTGCGCGCTGGAGTCCTCGGGGTGCCCCAACCCGGGGGGCACCCACAGCACTGTCCCTACAGGGGGCCAAGTTGGTCCCAAGGGTTCAATGGACAGCCCAAAAGGCATTTCAAGAGTCCTTCTTTGGAACCCACCAACGTGTACGGGGAGGAAGCCACAAGAAGGCCTCATTTCTAACGGCAGGGGGATCTTGCCTGTGTCCCAGACTGGTCCGGGGATCTGAGGCCCTTCCCGAGAAAATCTCGGTGCCGGCGTGAAGGGCCAGAGATCCCTTGGAGCCACGGGAGAGCAGGCACAGAGTCCCTCCTGGGGGGCAATTCTGCTGCCTGAAAACAGCTCTTCAGAGAAGCCTCTAAGGCTCAGCTGGTGAGTTTTCCAAGCCAGGCATTCCTTGCTTACAACACCCTGCCATGATCCCAGCCCCACGGGGGTCCTGGCAATCAGCCCCCAAAGGGCACACGGAGGGGTCTCCACTGCAGCTGATGGGAGGGGTCACCATTACAGGAGGCTTCATTTTCCTTCCCTGCATTCCTGTTCCACATTCAGGGCATTTTCCAACACTTATCACCATACACACCTACCCTTAGAAGGTTTCCGAGGAGCTTCACCGAGGGCCTTCCCAGGTCTGCTCTGTCTGGAGCCCTCAAAGTCCTCAGGGCCTGCCTGAGGAACCTCAACACAACTCACCTGCTTACACAGCAGCTTGGTGCTGCTTGGCTGCTGCCTCACTTCCCTTCTTCCTTCTTTCTTCACCTCCCTTGGTTGGTCCCTTTAAATCCCTTGGCTCAGCTCTGTGCAGTTTCCAGGCTACATCCCACTGCAAAAAGGATTACCTCTTGTTACATCTCAACACTCAGGTATCATTCCCACTTTTTTCCTGACACTTGGCCATTAGGCCAGTGTCTCATTATTTAAAGCAGAGTTTGACTCCTCAGTGACAACAACAGCTACAGCCCTGAATCCTAACACAGGCTGAGACACAAACACGGATGGGAACTCTGAAGGATCCACTTTGTTCTGCTCACCAATCAAAAGGAGCTTTCTGAACTCAAGAATAACAGACCCCAGGTCCTTTTTGTGCAACTTCAGCTGCTATAGATGTGACCCACAAGACCTGCAAAGGCCCTTCCCACTTCACCTGCAGGGCTGGCAGTGCCACCACTGGACACGGACCCAGGGGCTGGGCAGGAACGGAGGGGCTGGGGCGTCCAATCCATCGGCCCAGGCGGCACCAGGAGTTCCTGCAGTTCCTGAGGGGAGAGCCTCAAGACAACAAAGGATTAGGAAAAGGATCATTTTTAACTTTAATATGTATATCTCCTGGAATATGGGGAGTTGGACAAGGCCTACTGGTGCAACAAGGACACGCTCAAGGCTATCTATTCAAAGGATCTACCAGCACTCAAAAGCTGTCACTGTCCTTCTTGCAGGGGGAACGCAGCAAACTCTGTTTGCTAAGAGCCTCCAGGAGGATTTCCAGCTTTTGGGGCTCTCTTTTAACTATTTTTCCCATCACTGTAGCTGGGACTGTCACCTGCCCTACAGGGGGAACAGCCCACAAAGTTCACTTGCAGGGATGCCATTAACTCAAAGTCCCTTCTCAGGGGGGTCACTGCACCCCTTGGCCTTTCTTTGCCCTCCCCACCAAAGATGCTTCCAACAGTTCTGACACATCTGGCAGACCCAGAGCTCTCCTCAGGGAAGGCTTCAGCTGCTTAAAGGCTGCCCTTGCACCATCTAGCCAAGGCAGAAAATTCTTACAGGCTCTTGGAAAAGTTGCCCTAACAGTCTTACCACACATGCAGAGGGAGCAATCCAGAGTCCAGCCCGTCCCACCATTCCCAGGGAGGCAGTTCAGGGGCTGCCTGGGGCTCAGGGAGGAGTCACGGGGCTTCTCTTCTTCCCGCCCGCTTGCCCCAGTTTCTCCTGCAAAAGCAAAGGTTTCTTGGCTTTCCTTGCTCAAGGACATGCAGCCAAGGCCATCTTTGCAATCTAATCCTGGAAACTGCTCCAGGTTGTCATTTCAGGGGGTTCTCTCAGGTCCTGCACTAATCAATCCCCTTGGCCATTGCTTTTCTTGGCAGGTTCGGGCATTCACCTTCTACAAGCAAACCAGGAGGAGCAAATTCAGCTGTTCCTGCAACCAATCCAAGCTGCCATTCTGATTTTAAAGGATACTGGCTTGGCCTTACCAGGAGAGATCCCACATCAGGGGTAATACCTACAGGTTCTGCCCTCTTCCACTCTCCTGCAGTTCCACAGGCCCACACCACAGGAACAACTGCAGCTGCCACTTCAGTCGGGGCCTTGCTGCTGACAGGAGTTATTCCCTGCACAACAAGAGCTGCTGCTTGGACACATTTAGTTTCAGCAATTACAGTTTCAATAGCCCCAGTTCTCAATGGCATTTCTGCCTCAATTTTTCCAGTCAATCTCTCCCTAGCAGAGGTTTGGGCAAGTTTGGCAAATAGAGAAACTGAGGAATTCCCCAATGTTTTCCCAGGTTAACCCCTGACACACCAATCACCTGAACAGTGCCAGTCCTTCATTCTCCCTCTCTTGTGTTAAGGACTGAGGAAGTTGGACCTGTGTCTGACCAGGACACGTGCAAACCAAATGCTGGGGACTGGAACACACACCTGGCACTCCTGCAGCTCTCAGCAACACAGTCAAGAGAAACCAGCCAATTGGACCCTCCCTGCTCATTTCTTCATCCCAATCCCACACTTCTTTGGCACTTGGAGCACCACTTTTATCACCCAATTCCAGCCCATTAGAGAGCTCCATGTCTAGCAGGGACAGGGACCCCTGGGATACTCTCAGCAATGCCTGAATCCAGTGCAGGGACCTTGCTTTGAGCTCCCCAGGGCCGGGCACCCCGAGGATCTCCCCGAATAATCCTTTCGGTGCGCGCTGGAGTCCTCGGGGTGCCCCAACCTGGGGGGCACCAACAGCACTGTCCCTCTGGGGGGCCCAAGTTGGTCCTAAACTGCAGGGGGATCTTGCCTGTGTCCCAGACTGGTCCGGGGATCTGAGGCCCTTCCCGAGAAAATCTCGGTGCCGGCATGAAGGCCCAGAGATCCCTTGGAGCCACGGGAGAGCAGGCACAGAGTCCCTCCTGGGGGCCAATTCTGCTGCCTGAAATCAGCTCTTCAAAGAAGCCTCTAAGGCTCAGCTGGTGAATTTTCCAAGCCAGGCATTCCTTGCTTACAACACCCTGCCATGATCCCAGCCCCACGGGGGTCCTGGCAATCCGCTCCCAAAGGGCACACGGAGGTGTCTCCACTGCAGCTGATGGGAGGGGTCAGCATTACAGCAGGGTTCATTTTCCTTCCCTGCATTCCTGTTCCACATTCAGGACAATCCCAACACTTATCACCATACACACCTACCCTTAGAAGGTTTCCAAGGAGCTTCACCGAGGGCCTTCCCAGGTCTGCTCTGTCTGGAGCCCTCCAAGTCCTCAGTGCCTGCCTGAGGAACCTCAACACAACTCACCTGCTTACACAGGAACTTGGTGCTGCTTGGCTGCTGCCTCACTTCCCTTCTTCCTTCTTTCTTCCCCTCCCTTGCTTGGTCCCTTTCAATCCCTGGGCTCTGCTCTGTGCAGTTTCCAGGCTCCATCCCACTGCAAAAAGGATTAGCCCTTGTTACATCTCAACACTCAGATAGCATTCCCCCTTTTGCCTTGACACTGGGCCATCAGGCCAGGGTCTCCTTATTTCAAGCACAGTTTGACTCCTCAGTGACAACAACTGACAGCCCTGAATCCTAACACAGGCTGAGACACAAACACAGATGGGAACTCCGAAGGATCCACTTGGTTCTGCTCACCAAGCAAAAGGAGCTTTCTCAACTCAAGAATAACATACCCCAGGTCCTTTTACTGCAATTTTACCTGCTATCAATGTGACCCACCAGACCTGCAAAGGCCCTTCCCACTTCCCCTGCAGGGCTGGCAGTGCCACCACTGGACACGGCCCCAGGGGCTGGGCAGGAACGGAGGGGCTGGGGCGTCCAATCCATCGGCCCAGGCGGCACCAGGAGTTCCTGCAGTTCCTGAGGGGAGAGCCTCAAGCCAACAAAGGATTAGGAAGAGCATTTGAAACTTTAATATGTATATCCCCTGGAAAATGGGGAGTTGGACAAGGCCTACTGGGGCAACAAGGCTAACTATTCAAAGGATCTACCAGCACTCCAAAGCTATCACTACCGTTCTTTCAGGGGGAACTCAGGAAACTGTTTGCCAAGAGCCTCCAGGAGGATTTCAGCTTTTGGGGCTCCCTTTTAACCATTTTTCCCATCACTGTAGCTGGGACTGTCACCTGCCCTGCAGGGGGAACAGCCCACAAAGTTCACTTGCAGGGATGCCATTAACTCAAAGTCCCTTGTCAGGGGGGGCACTGCACACCTTGGCCTTTGTTTGCCCTCCCCACCAAAGATGATTCCAACAGTTCTGACACAACTGGCAGACCCAGAGCTCTCCTCAGGGAATGCTTTAGCTGCTTAAAGGCTGCCCTTGCACCATCTAGCCAAGGCAGCAAATGCTTTCAGGCTGTTGGAAAAGTTGGCATAAGTCTTACCACACATGCAGAGGGAGCAATCCAGAGTCCACCCAGTCCTACCATTCCCAGCAAGGCACTTCATTGGCTGTCCGGGGCTCAGGGAGGAGTCAGGGGGCTTCTTTTCTTCTTTCCCGATTTCCAGATTTTCTGCTTCCAAAGGAAAGGTTTCTTGGCTTTCCTTGCTCAAGGACATGCAGCCAAGACCATCTTTTCAATCCAATACTGGAAACTCCTCGAGGTCGTCATTCAAGGTGCTTCTCTCAGGTCCTGCACTCATCAATCATCTTGGCCATTCTTTTCTTGGCAGGTTCTTGCATTCACGTCCTACAAGCAAACCAGCATGAGCAAATTTAGCTGTTACTGCAACCAATCCAAGCTGGAATTCTGATTTTAAAGGATACTGGCTTTGCCTTACCCATATAGATCCCACAGCAGGGGTAATACCTACAGGTTCTGCCCTCTTCCACTCTCCTGCAGTTCCACTGGCCCACACCACAGGAACAACTGCAGCTGCCACTTCAGTCGGGGCCTTGCTGCTGACAGGAGTTATTCCCTGCACAACAAGAGCTGCTGCTTGGACACATTTAGTTCCAGCAATTACAGTTTCAACATCCCCAGTTTTCCATTTCATTTCTGCCTCAACTTTTCCACTCAATCTCTTCCTAGCATAGGTTTGGGTGAGTTCGGCAAAGAGACCAACTGAAGAATTCCCCAATGTTTTCCCAGTTTAACCCCTGACACACCAATCACCTTAACACTGCCAGTCCTTCATTCTCCCTCTCTTGGGTTAAGGACTGAGGCAGTTGTACCTGTGTCTGACCACGACACGTGCAAACCAAATGTTGGGGACTGGAACACACACCTGGCACTCCTGCAGCTCTCACAGTCACATTCCAGAGAAAACAGCCAATTGCACCATCACTGCTCATTTCTTAATCCCAATCCCACACTTCCTTTGCAGTTGGAGCACCACTTTTATCACCCAATTGCAGCCCATTAGAGAGCTCCATGTCTAGCAGGGACAGGGACCCCTGGGATACTCTCAGCAATGCCTGAATCCATGGCAGGGACCTTGCTTTGAGCTCCCCAGGGCCGGGCACCCCGAGGATCTCCCCGAAGAATCCTTTCGGTGCGCGCTGGAGTCCTCAGGGTGCCCCAACCCGGGGGGCACCCACAGCACTGTCCCTCCAGGGGGCCAAGTTGGTCCTAAACTGCAGGGGGATCTTGCCTGTGTCCCAGACTGGTCCGGGGATCTGAGGCCCTTCCCGAGAAAATCTCGGTGCCGGCGTGAAGGGCCAGAGATCCCTTGGAGCCACGGGAGAGCAGGCACAGAGTCCCTCCTGCGGGGCCAAGTTTGCTGCCTGAAAACAGCTCTTCAGAGAAACTTCTAAGACTCAGTTGGTGAGTTTTAGAAGCCAGGCATTCCTACCCACTATGAGATATTTTAAAAGCTTACTGAGTGAAAAAACATACAGCTTTTATCAGTGACATCTGATCTCAAACAGACCGCTCCTTTCTCCTTTCAGTACAAAATTATTTTCATGGAATCATTTAATAGGAAGTGCCCAGGAACCCCACTGTGCTTTCCAGAACAGAAAACAAACAGAGGGAAGGAGCTTTGCATGAGTGTAACATACTCCAGAACACACCTGACTTTAGTTTTACTCTTGATGTTCAAATATAGCAGAAGACAAAAACTCCAGCAGGAGAGCTGGCACATTACCCATGCTACCCTGAAAGTCCACCTTAAGAGAGCTGGAGAAAAATCACAGTTGTGCCAGTCCCTTTTGCCTGCAGATGCCTGGGGATCCTCTCCATCCACCTCATGCTCTCCCAACAGCAGAAAGGGGGACCTCGGGGACATGGTGGCACTCCACATCCTGCTGAGAGAGCAAGGAAACCTTTAGCATAAAGGGGAGTTGGATTCTAAAACTTCCTTTCCTGGGAGCTTTGTGAAGCCTGCAACCAAGAGGGGGAAAATCTGCATCTCCTTTGGTGCAGGTGTCAACAGAGGCCAACAGAGCTTGCACCTTTTTCAGACAACTGTGCCCCTTTTGGCTCCCTGGCAGCTCCAATGGCACCAGAACCCCCTTCCTGCACACCCACGGCTGTCACACACAGGCACCCACACACCTTTGCTCC
>NW_024103695.1:22264-43172 GCF_003945595.2 Pipra filicauda
GGGCACTGCGCACACCCTGCCCTGGTCACAGCCCCGCCCCAGCTCGCTGCGCTCCCCGCACCCCTCGCTCAGCTCCGCGGGGATTTGTGCCTCCTCTGAAGGTGGCAAATGTCCGCAAAGCCAGTCGGGAAGCCAGAGAGCTGCAGCCCCCGGGCCCCGCCGCGGCTTCCCCGCCCTCCCCCGGCCCCTCCCGCCCGTCCCGCCCCGCCGCGCCGCTCCCGCTGCCGCCCTCGAACCCAAGGAACGACCCCCGTGCCCCCAGCACAGGCCGGTCCCTCCCCGGCAGCCTCGGCAGCGCCGGGAGCGGCCGCAGCCCCCAACGCCGGGCGGGGCGCGCCGGGAGGGGCCGCGCGGGGCGGGGGCGGGTCCCGCGGCTGCGACCCCGCGGGGAAGGGACCCCCGGGCCGGCCCCGTCCGGCCCCGCCGCTGGCCCTGATCGGGCACCGCCCCTCGCGCACAGTTTGAACATTAGAGAGCCAAGTTTAATCCAGAGCCTGCAAGCTCCCAAGTACAGGGCATGGCCACAGACTTGTTATTTTTCTCTTTTTAATGACCGCGTTGCCAAAGTGGGGGAAACACAATCAGCATTACCTAAACAGCATCACAGCATCTCCAGGGCACGGAGGGACCGCCGAGAGGGGGCTGCCCTCGCCGGTGCCTGCTGCCGCCCACGAACCTGCCGCCCGCGCCCTACGCCGCCGATCGCCCCGCCCTGTCCCCACAGCGGGAAGCGGCGCGGCGAGACGGCGCTGCGGGCGCGGAGCGGGGATCCGGGTCGGGGCGGAGGTCAGGGAACAGGTAGGACGCCTCTCTGAAGCAAGGGGGCCTCTCACCGCCATCTTTAGTGTGGTTTCGACTAAGTTCCGGTCCTGGCGGCGCCATCTTTACTGTGGGTTAGGGACGAACTTCCGGGCTGGGGCCGCCATCTTTTTGTACGGCCTTGGAGGACTTCCGGTCCTGGCGCCGCCATCTTTCTTTCTGGGTAGCCTCGGACGACTTTCGGTCCGAGAGGGCGCCATCTTTGGTGGTGCGCCGTCGAAAACAGTCCGGTCGGTCTCTACTTCCGGTACCCGACTTTATCCGAATTAGCGTCTCTCGCTAATTTCTGCGCTTTCGCCCCAAAAATCTTCACGTTATTCCCCCCACGCACACCCTGGGAGAGACGGAAGACCACAAGTCCCGCCGTTCCGCCGGAATCGGCTCTTAAATTGAGCGGGGAGCGCTGCAGCGGCACGAGAACCACTGCGCATGCGTCGCCGGTCCCCCTCCCGGCCGCCCTTTATTACCGTGTCATCGCCGGCGTCTTGCCAAGGACTGCGCATGCGCCGGCGTCGCCACCTTGGCTGCCCCCCCCCCGACGTTCCGGCTCCCCTCTCTCACTGCGCGCGCCTCGCCCGCTGTTCCGGGGCCCCTCCCTGACGTTTCGCGGCTCCCCCTCCGCTTTTGCGGCTCCCTGGGGTTCCCCCACCCACGTTTTGGGGTCCCCTTCTCACAGTTTAGGGGTGACCCCCAAGTTACGGGGCGGAGGGCGGGGCCGGGGGGGCGGGGAGTAAACGGGGCACCCAAGAAGGGTTTCTTTTTCTCTTTTATTTAATTTTATTTCCTTTTTAGTTTTCTTGCCTTTTTTTTTAATGTTCTTTTCTATTTTTTTCTTTATTTCGTTTATTTTTTGTTCTCTTTATTTTTCACTTTCTTTTCTTTCTCCTTTGGTTTTTATTTTTTTAGTTTTTATTCTTCCAGAGAGGGAAACACTGCAGCTCCTCTGGGCCAGAGAAAGGCTCCCCTGCCCTTCCCTTAAACACAACGCCTGCAATGAGTACCCTGCAAGCCCGCTCTGCTCCTGCCAGGCACTGGGGCTCACCCAGGGGGGCTTTGCCAGCACCCAATGGAAATTAAAATTACAGCCTGGGCAAAGGCACTTCCAGCAGGACCGCTCCTGGCCAAGGCCACCGGGCTGTGCAAGTCAGACCGCTGACCACCCGGGGGGATTTTCAGGGGGATACTTCCAGCTTTTATTCCCCAGAAACTCCAGTTCTTCCTGGCCCCGCTTGCTTCAGTCCTCCCCTGTTGGAAGAGGTCACACAGTCTTTCTGGGGGCCAGATTGCCAAAGCCCGGCCGGTCCATTCCCTCCACACCCCCGCGCTCAGGGGCCGAGGGGCAGCCCTGCCCCGCACAGACCCCGGGCTCGCCTTCAGCCCGTCTGTGCCAGGGCTGGAGCGATCCTGCCATCAGCCCGTGGCCACGAGGGGCACAGAAAGCCCAGGGCCAACAGCAGCTCCAGGCAGCTGCAGGCAGAGGTTATCCCTTCCCAGCTTTTTGGCAGTGGGGGGAAGGTGCCTTTCCCCGGCCGGCAGCGGCATCGTCCCCGCCGCAGAGCCCGCCCCGATCCTGGGCCGCCTTGGAGACAATTCCCCGTCCCAGCCCGCCTCCTGCAGAAAACTGTTCGGGTTGAATGCGTTCTTTGTTGTATTTTTAAATGTTTATTTTGTCGTTAAACTTCGTTATTATTCTCTCGAAAGCCCGGGGAAGGCGGCCACCCCCCCCCATCCCCACCGCACCCCCCGCCCCGGCCGGTCCCCGCCACTGCCCTGCCCGGCGGCCCCGAGCGCTGCAGCCCCGTGCCTGCAGAGAAGAAAGGGAGAGATTGGACATGGGGAAGACCTTCTTCCCTGGGAGGGTCGGGAGGTGCCCTGGCACAGCTTGCCCAGAGGAGCCGTGGCTGCCCCATCCCTGGAAGTGGCCAAGGCCAGGCTGGACGGGGCTCGGAGCCACCCGGCACAGCGGGGCTGTCCCTGCCTGGGGCAGGTGTCCCCGAACGAGAGCATCCTTGAGGGCTCCTCAGACCCAAACCACGCCAGGTTTCCGTGAGGATTCCCATGAGGATTCTGTGAGCTCTCCCTGCCGTTCGTTTGGCATCGCTTCCTCTCGAACTTCAAAAGGAATAATTTTTAAATTATTCCGGAAAGAAAAGGGGGAGTGTAAAACATACAAGGATGACTCTTATGTCCACCAAATCATTCGAATTGGAAGCCTATGACCTCACCTCTGCCCTCGTTACTGTTTCCTGGAAAACGCTACGATCCCGCAGTTTCGAAGACAGATCCACGGGAATGACCAGATTTGCTCTGACAGAGCTCGCGCCGGCCCCGCCCCCCGGCCCGCCCTGCCCGTCCCCAAGAAGGCCGCTGTCCCCGCAGGCCCCGCTCCCCTTGTCCCGGGAGAGCTCCCGGCCGGGCCGTGACCGCGGAGCTCCCACCGCCCTTCCCCGGCCCCGGCGGGAGCCGCGCTGAGGGAACGGGGGCGGGGCCGCGCTGAGGGAACGGGGGCGGGGCCGCGCCGAGGGGCGGGGCCGGGTGAGCGGGCGGGGCGGGGCCGCAGGGCCGGGCGGGCTGGGATTGGGCGGCGGCGCTCGAGCGCTGATTGGGCAGCGCTGCCGGCCCGCGGTATAAAGGGCCGGCGGGGCGGGTGGGGGCGGTTGCGTGTGAGGGCTGAGGGTGCGGCCCCGCTGCTGCCCGGGCTGCGGAGGGGAGAGCGCCTTGGCCGCTGGGTTTGTGACCGGGGGAGCCGGGGGGCGTTTAGGGGCGCCTTGTGCTGGGCAGCGGGGGCCGGGCTTTTTGTTGCTGCGTTAATGCTTCTTGCTCGTTCTGTGTCCATTTGCAGCCTGGCTCGTGGTTTCCCCTGGTGCTGGGGAGTGGAGGCGAGTTGTGCTTCCTGCGGGGAGAGAGAAGGGCCTTGGGAAGCTGCTCCATGAGCCACAGCTGTGCCCAGCCCGGAGTCTGTCCAGGTAAGAGCAGGGCTTATACTGCCAGGGAGGAGCTGGGTTTGCTGTTGGAAGGTAGAATGTGCCCGTGCCTTTAAATGCAAGGACAGGCAGAAGCTGGGAGGGACCCTGAGCACATTTGAAAAGCCCTTGACTGTGGGCGAAGTGTCCAGGAGAAATGATTCCTGTTTTGCAGGGAGGCAGTTTGTGAGGACAGGGGGGTTGCTGTGCTCTCTAGCAAAACTACTGCCCTTGGGATGTGCAGGGGGAGGAAATGTTGGCCCCGTGTGGGCTGGAGCAAAGGTGTGTGGGTGCCTGTGTGTGACAGCCGTGGGTGTGCAGGAAGGGGGTTCTGGTGCCATTGGAGCTGCCAGGGAGCCAAAAGGGGCACAGTTGTCTGAAAAAGGTGCAAGCTCTGTTGGCCTCTGTTGACACCTGCACCAAAGGAGATGCAAATTTTCCCCCTCTTGGTTGCAGGCTTCACAAAGCTCCCAGGAAAGGAAGCTTTAGATTCCAACTCCCCTTTATGCTAAAGGTTTCCTTGCTCTCTCAGCAGGATGTCGAGTGCCACCGTGTCCCTGAGGTCACCCTTCCTGCTGTTGGGAGAGCACGAGGTGGATGGAGAGGATCCCCAGGCATCTGCAGGCACAAGGGACTGGCCCAGCTGTGATTTTCCTCCAGCCCTCGTGAGAGGGACTTTCAGGGTACCATGGGTCATGTGCCAGCTCTCCTGCTGGAGCTTTTGTCTGCTGTATTTGAACACAAAGAGTAGAACTAAAGTCAGGTCTGTTCTGGAGCCTGTTACACTTGTGCAAAGCTCCTTCCCTCTGTTTATTTTCTGTTCTGGAAAGCACAGTCTGGGGTTCCTGGGCACTTGGTATTAAATGATACCATGGAAGTAATTTTGTAGTGAAAGGGGAAAGGAGCTGTCTGTGGGAGGTCAGGTGTCCCTGATAAAAGCTTTATGCTTTTTCACTCAGTAAACTCTTAAAATATCTTACGGTGTGTAGGAATGCCTGGCTTCTAAAACTCACCAGCTGAGTGTTAGAGGTTTCTCTGAAGAGCTGATTTCAGGCAGCAGAATTGCCCCCCAGGAGGGACTCTGTGCCTGCTCTCCCGTGGCTCCAAGGGATCTCTGGCCCTTCACGCCGGCACCGAGATTTTCTCGGGAAGGGCCTCAGATCCCCGGACCAGTCTGGGACACAGGCAAGATCCCCCTGCAGTTTAGGACCAACTTGGCCCCCTGGAGGGACAGTGCTGTGGGTGCCCCCCGGGTTGGGGCACCCCGAGGACTCCAGCGCGCACCGAAAGGATTCTTCGGGGAGATCCTCGGGGTGCCCGGCCCTGGGGAGCTCAAAGCAAGGTCCCTGCCATGGATTCAGGCATTGCTGAGAGTATCCCAGGGGTCCCTGTCCCTGCTAGACAGGGAGCTCTCTAATGGGCTGCAATTGGGTGATAAAAGTGGTGCTCCAAGTGCCAAAGAAGTGTGGGATTGGGATTAAGAAATGAGCAGGGAGGGTCCAATTGGCTGTTTTCTCTGGAATGTGACTGTGAGAGCTGCAGGAGTGCCAGGTGTGTGTTCCAGTCCCCAGCATTTGGTTTGCACCTGTCCTGGTCAGACACAGGTCCAACTTCCTCAGTCCTTAACCCAAGAGAGGGAGAATGAAGGACTGGCAGTGTTCAGGTGATTGGTGTGACAGGGGTTAAACTGGGAAAACATTGGGGAATTCCTGAGTTTGTCTGTTTGCCAAACTGACCCAAACCTGTGCTAGGAAGAGATGGACTGGAAAAGTTGAGGCAGAAATGAAATTGAAAATGGGAATATTGACACTGTAATTGCTGAAACTCAATGTGTCCAAGCAGCAGCTCTTGTTGTGCAGGGAATAACTCCTGTCAGCAGCAAGGTCCCGACTGAAGTGGCAGCTGCAGCTGTTCCTGTGGTGTGGGCCAGTGGAACTGCAGGAGAGTGGAAGAGGGCAGAACCTGTAGGTATTACCCCTGGTGTGGGATCTCTCCTGGTAAGGCCAAGCCAGTATCCTTTAAAATCAGAATGGCAGCTTGGATTGGTTGCAGGAACAGCTGAATTTGCTCCTCCTGGTTTGCTTGTAGAAGGTGAATGCAAACACCTGCCAAGAAACCAATGGCCAAGGGGATTGATTAGTGCAGGACCTGAGAGAGCCCCTGAAATGACAACCTGGAGCAGTTTCCAGGATTAGATTGCAAAGATGGCCTTGGCTGCATGTCCTTGAGCAAGGAAAGCCAAGAAAGCTTTGCTTTTGCAGGAGAAACTGGGGCAAGCGGGCAGGAAGAAGAGAAGCCCCGTGACTCCTCCCTGAGCCCCAGGCAGCCCCTGAACTGCCTCCCTGGGAATGGTGGGACGGGCTGGACTCTGGATTGCTCCCTCTGCATGTGTGGTAAGATGTGTCTGGAACAGAGAGATTTCTCTGAACAGTTTTTCCTGCCCTCTCTAGGCCTTGCTTGCCATGGAAGTGACAGGTGTGTATTGTTTGTACTCAGAGACTGTGTGAAAATATGGGATGGTTGTACTTGTTAGCTGGGTGTCTAATGATAAGGTTTGAGAGCGTAAGATGTTTATAGTAAGAAAACCTTGGGAACCTAGAGATAAAAGTACACCTGCAGATCTAGGAAAAACCCCTCAAAGCAGATTAGTTAGAAAGAGGTTTCTATGCCAAGGATGATTTCAGGTCGCATGGACAGAGCCTCAGATGCAATAAACTGAGAGCATGAGACACGTGCCCAGCCTGAGCTCTGCAATCCTCTGATTGTGAGCATGTACCCTGAGCAAACTAAACTGTATCCAAGGGAACTGATTGAAAGAATAACTTGGACCTTGCTCTGATCACATTGGGCGTGTTGCTGTGTCTCTGCTGTTTGCAGATCAGGGGCTGGCGACAGTGAGCAGTGTGGAGCAGAGATGGAAAGAGGTTCTGTGAGATGCTCTGCTAAAGGAAAACTGTAGTTGTGAACTCCTGACGCAGTCCCAGTTCGAACAGATGGGGGAGACAACAGGAGCCATTCAACATGAAATGAGAAGATGCTGTACGAAGCTAAACCTATAATTACTCAGTATGGGTTAAGATCAGGTTATACTACATTTGTGTTACAACATTTTAAGAATAAGCATTATCTCCAAAAATAAGGACATTTTTTTCTTGTTCTTTTTTTTTTCTCTTAGCTCTTTAAACTCTATCTGAGATTCTAGTAGCAAGAATGCTTGTATAAACTAGAGACACTGAAGTCTGTAAGAGTCTGTACTGTTCCTTGCACTGCAGTGTTCTAGGTCTTTTAGTGTGGTACTTTACCATGTGCACTTCCCAGATTTGGACATCTCTAGACATTCCTATTTGTTGTGTCTATTTTTCAAATGTCATGTCTAATGAGAATGAGTAGGGAAAGATAAGTCTAGTTTACAGAAGCCACAAAGAGGTAGAATTTTGTTCTGATTGAGAAAACATAATTCTCTTGTGCTTTCTTTTTAAAAAAAAATTTTTTTTGTGAAAAGACCATTTCCCCTTTAACTTCATAGCATGATTTTTGTAGTGGTCTTTAGCTATTTGAGAAAGCTTTGCAATTCTTAGACCCTTAGACGAAATATTAGGGCTTAGTTTTTGTGCTCCTTGTTTAACTTGCTAGTTTAATATCAAAGAACCGACCTGCTGTGCCAGGGTAAGATGACAATGCTGTTAAGATTAGATAGTGAAGTGACAAGACAGAAAGTTACTTATTGAAACTCAAATGACTGCTGAATTCTATCAAACTCTACCTTATTCATGTCAAAAAGACCTCAGAATTCATTTCAGCTAAGATGAACAAATCTGCATAAACATGGAATCAATGCTCTCTTAACCCTTCTTCTGTCTGATCAAGTTTCAGTCTGCACATCTCCCTGTGATTGAGTGAGAAAGAGGTCTGGAAGAATAAGATATTTTTGTCCTTTACAAGAAACAGTTAGACTAACCTAATTTTTGTTTCTTCTCTCTTTGCTCCAGATTTCCACACCCATACAATTGAGCTTTCTTCAAGACCTTGTTATGGCTTAAGCTGAGACTTAAGTTACAGCACCATTGACTGAGAGAGTGTAAACATCAGAAATGTTCCCTGAGTGCTTCCCTTGCTTGTGTGCTCATTTGAGCTAAGAAAACTGACAAAGGATTTTTGGAATTTAGGCAGATGAAACATTTTATAAGAAAAGCAAATGCTGTGGCAGCCCAGAGCAAATGTTACCGAGTAGGACTGATGCAAAATATGTCCTTTTTCAGTGAGGAGTCAAAGTTATAGACCAACTCTTTTATAACATTATCTTTGTGCTGACTGTTCACAATAACATCCTGAGCAGTACAAAACCCTCACTAATTGCCTATTAACTGGGCCATGTGTATCACATCTTACAATTAGCAAATTTGATTATGCATTTAAAACTATCTAGAAATAGAAACTCTTACTGAGCTCTCTTCATCGGCTTCTATTTTCTTTATTTAACCTAATTGAAGGCTGCTTTAAAATGCATTGGTGACATCACCATTTGGGTAAGATTCTGAACTGATGGTTCTGGGGTCCAAACTTTGGAAATCAATGAAAGTTCTTTTCGAAGCCTGAAATTACCTTTTCTTGCAACTTTTTTCTTCATTTAAAATTGCTAATCCTATGGGATTGATAGTTCAGGCATCTCCTCAAGCCCGAAGCCTCCTTTGCCCATAGATATGGCATTGCTGTGAAACAAGAACAAACTAATAAGTGATAATTTTAAATCAGTGCATCATTCTTATGTACAAAATTGCTTCAGTTTAACTCTGCCAGGGCAATAACACTTTGCTTTTTAGAGCTGTGGATAGCACACATTGGTCTTTCTGTAAGCTGCTCTAGGCAATAGGTTTGTGACTGAAGCATTTAATGCAGCTCCATTGTCATATTGCCAGTCTCAGGAATACTTGGGCAGTGCTCTGGAGTGCTTTGGACCTTGTTTTCCCCCAGAGGCCAAGAGAAGTGGTAGACCCCCAGGGGTGGAAACCCCTGGAAGTTTTGAAGTTCTGCCCAACGGGGGCTCCTGCAAGATGAAAGCATGTCCCAAGCACCGGAAGAGAAGGGTTGTGGTTTGGTTGTTGTGAGACCACGAGGAAGGGGCTCGGAGCCCTTTGGGCCCTCGGGGGCCTCCCAGCCCCTGGCTGGGGGGGCTGCAGAGACTGGGAGCAGTGGTAAGCTGGACTAAGTGTCTGTAGCTGAACCTGGAGATGTTCCTTCACTGAGAGCAGTAGCGGCAGCCGGCACTGCCCGGAGAAACGGTGGCACAGAGCCAGAAGAGAGAAGAAGCAGCACCAGAGCATGCAGCAAAGCAGGAGAGACAGTGCTGTCCGAAGAAAAGCGAGCTAGCAGCAGAGAGACAGAGTTTGGGGTAAGGACTGATACCAGACCCCCAAACTCCCTTGAGACCCTCTGAGAAAAAGAGGGAGATGGACTCCTGTTTTGGAGAGCAGTTTTGGACACGCAGCACCGGAGAGAGAGAGGAGCTGAGAAGCTCAGAGCGTCCCGGAGCTGGACCGGGACGGCCAGATGGAATGTGGGGGGAGTTGACCTTGGCCCCCCCTGCTGCTGCCAAGCCTGGCAGCCTGAGACAGGGCACAGGAGCTCTGCTAGAACTCTTGAGGCAAAGGCTTGCAACTGAAAGCTGCCCAAGATGTTCTGACTCAGGGTGAGTCCCCTGAGGAAGGAACTTTGACGAAGATGCCCCCGCATCTCGTGACATACCTGTGGTGACACGAGTCTGGTCCCTGCTGGCAGCCCACGGGTGAGGCCTTCACTTGGACCGAAGGAGAGCCGAGGGGCTTGGAGACCCCCTCGTGTGTATGGAACAGAGATCCAGCTCCAACAACCCAGTTACTGCTGCGTGGAGGACAGATGAGATGAGGAGAACCTGCTGCCTTAGAGGATGCTCCTGCCTTCAGACTGGAAGGGATCTGTCCTTCTTTCCCTCCTGGACTTTTATTTGGAGGGGAGAAGAGATCTGGTCCATTGTAGACACTTATGTCATGGTAGAGATAGCTAAGATTGTATGTCATGTATTGTAGTATTTATTTGTATAGTCATTGTAATATATTCCCTTTCCCCCATTTGGAGTCTGGGGTGTTTTCTCTGGAAAAAAACCCATCTCACATTGGATTGAGAGGTGACAGGGGGTTAGGACTAGGGAATTGGATTTTGGGGCTATCTCAGACCATGACAGCTCTAACATGAAACTGCCTTCTTTGCCAGCTGTTAGCATCTACTTGCAATCTGCATATGCAGAATTAATAAAGAGTGAGAAAAACTCTCACTCTTGCAATCTTTGATCACTTCATCGGTAAAGAAAATATTTCTTTCTCTGTTATAGTTTTAACTTATTAGCTAGTATGATTCATTTGCCTTCTAGAGATTTTAAGCCGAGAATGCTCAGTATTCTTGTTGATTTTACCCTCACAAATGCATGTGTATTGAAGATTCTTCACTCCTTTCCCAGGGACTTTTGCTTTGCTTTGCTTTGCATGTGTCATCCATCAGCAGTTCAGAATATGGGCTGAAAAGAGTAATTAGGACTCTCTTGTCTAAATCTAAATACTCTGGGGAGAGAAGAGTCACCTCTCTGACTGCTGCTTCTTTCTGCTAAGACAGATTTGCCCCCGTCTTCTCCAGCCTTTCTTTGCAGGCCAAGCCTTCGTAAGAAATCCAACCTTTTTGTGATCAATGCAATCAAAATCATTGTAATACCAGATGCAAGTGTTCTGCACTTTTCCTTAAACATTCTTAAAGCAACCAATGCCTTCCTTTTCCCCTTTTATCTGTTCCTACTATTTGTACGCCTCTAGGATGGATTATTAGCAAGTGTTGGCTTTGCAATCTATCCTGGATAAATGGAATTTGCAATGTGATAGAAAAATGTACTTTGTCACAAAATACCCTATAGATTAATGCCCTTTTTTTGCTCACAGCACATAATCCAATCTCCATAGAGTACTTTCTGTGTAAGTTAAATGATAATGGATTGTGTCTCATCCCACAGGGAATCATCCTTAACCAAACAAAATACACGTAAGAGAGAGAATTCTACAGCCCAAACACAGGGATGGCTGATAAATGTACTATAAACAGGGGAGATTTGTTTGTGTTTTAAGACAAAAAAAAGGATAAGGATAAAAGTTGATAATTTTCTCTTAGTTTCTCATGCATATTGTAGACAAGATAAATATAGCAAACAAAAATAGAGTGATAGTGTCAATACCTATGAATTGTGTCAAATAGGCAACAGTAGAATATTTGTTATGGTAATTTAAAACAGATAATTGAAGTAAAATGGTAGAGCAAACATTTGTGATGTTTGTTTATGTGAGACAAAATCCAAAATCTTACTAGTTCTAGAAGATGAAGCCAGAAGAGCTGCTTAGGTTGTATCCCATTTTCCAATGAGACTTATTGAAATTTTAGAGTTGCTGAGAGTAATTAAGTCTGCAGAAAAGACTTTCTTTTTTACAGTGCAATCAGATATGATTTTTATCAGTTCTTCAATCCTCTAGTTTCATTCTTTCAATGAACAGTTCCTCAGCTTTAACAAAACCTATTGTTTTATTGTTAGGAAATTCTGGAGTTTTACTGTACATCCCAAAGCAAATATTGATACATGACTTTGCTTTTGCAAATGGCATTTCACTGTGGGCCTAAATGATCTCTAGGAATTCTTTTCTTTTTACCCATGGACCTTCTGTTGTACTTCTTCCCTTCTGTCCTTTCCAGCTGCAGGTGTCATCAGCAGAGCAGCACAAGCAGCACGTGCTGAGGAGACAGCTGCAGCCTTTCCTCCAGCCCGGCAGGAGCTCCCAGAACCAGGGGGAATGGATCGGGTGCCCCAGGTCATCAGTGCCCCCCTGACCCAGATGAGAACATGCCAGCAGAATGTTGGCACAGGTTAACCTATCATTTGAGCAGAAGTGTTAGTAGTATATGGGTAGGATGTAGCATACTCTGTTCTGAAATAGAACTGTTACAGATTTGTTGTTATTGGCATAAAGGTTATAGAGATTGATGATTCCAGAGTTCTTAGCACACTTTGCAAAGCGAGAAGGGGGACAGCCCTCTTCTATTGCCCTGCAGAAGTGTTTCATGGGTTGGAGTCTTTTGCACACAGGTGCTCTCTGGGTATCTGCACGATGGAGGAGGCCTTGGGAAGAAGCTGGTTCTTCAGAACAAGCTGGATGAGGTTCCTGCAGGTGACTGTGACAACACCAGAAGTTGTTGTAGCTGTCTCTTCAATATTATTAAAGTACAATTTCTTAGTACTTTTAAGGCACATAGTTTTAGAAGTTAAGAGGTATATAAGTTATAGAGGGTAAGAATTTCAGTATAATGTATTGAATGACCTTTGGATTACTCACTAAGTATTAGTAAGGGAAAGTTAATCTATCTGGTTAATTTTATCTGTTTGGTTGGGAAACTTTGACATTATAAGGTACTAGAGAATAATTATGGTTTCTTAGTTGATAAAACCCAGTGCAATGGAATTGAAAAGTGTGTCTGAGTGAAAGTTTGTTTGATGGTGGCCACCGTGTGCAAGTGAAGGAATGAAAGCAATGTGTGTGTGGGAATGTATGAACAGCTACACAAACAGCTTGGACACAAACACCCTAAAGAAAAACAGACCACACACAACCCCAAGTTGAATGAAGCTCCATTTGCAGAAGTGTTTTTAGATTGAATAAAAGCTTTCAAGGATAAGCCCTATATTTAGGAACATCTGTAAGCACAGAGTTAAGAGCACAAACTCTGGGATCAAAGGTTGTTAAGTTTGTTAGTGGCAGTGGTATTATTGTATGTAATTGTGTTTGGTAATATGTTGTAGGGATGAGGAGGAATGTTGCAGGAGTGCAGTAAGAATTGTTCAAAGCAGAACTGGGGAACTGTGGCCGGAACAGAGAGATTTCTCTGAACAGTTTTTCCTGCCCTCTCTAGGCCTTGCTTGCCATGGGAGTGACAGGTGTGTGTTGTTTATACTCAGAGACTGTGTGAAAATCTGGGATGTTGGTACTTGTTAGCTGGGTGTCTAATGATAAGGTTTGAGAACGTAAGATGTTTATAGTAAGAAAACCTTGAGAAACTGAAGATAATGAAACACCTGCAAATTTAGTAAAACTCTAAAAGCAGATTAGTTAAAGAGGTTTCTATGCCAAGGATGATTTCAGAGGGCGTGGACAGAACATCAGGTCCAATGAACTGGGGCCATGAGACGTGTGCACAGACTGAGCTATCCCATCACCTTGTTGGGAGCATGTGCCCCAAACAAACTAAACTGTGTCAAAGTTCACTGATTGAGATAATAAATGGACATATTGCCCATCCTAAGGGTCTGTGAGCAATCTGGTCACGCCTCTCCATCAATGAACAAGTCATCAAGTCAAGGTAACTTTGTCTCTTCTGTAGAATCCCAATTTTGGAACTCTGTCTCTGGAATTGGGTGTGCCTTTGAAAAGGCAAACTACTGTGAGATTTGCTGGGTCTTCTCCTGTTCCATTCTGGAGCCCAGCTCTGCCAGGGCTGCTGCCCTGAGCCAGCTCCATCCCTGCCCTGTCTCTTAGGCTGCTGGCTGGAAGGATTTGGTTTGCCTCGAGAGCTGGGGATTTGCTGCAGCCACTGGCAGGAGAGTTCCTGGGCTGGAGGAAGCTGCTTCCCTCTGCTGCTTCCCCTGGCTCCAGGGGCAGGCAGGGGGGAGGCAGCTCTGCTGCTGAGGATGGGGGTTATTTTCTCTGCCTTATTTTGTCTCCAGAGATATTCTTCCCATTAATCCAAACTGACTCTGTCTCCTAACTCTCTAAAGAGGTTTTCTGCTTTTTGTGGCAGGGTAAGGTTTGGATTCTAACTATAGAAGGGCCAACAAAATAATTGACAAAAAGGCTTCATGGCAAACAAATGGTGTCTCCCAAACTCTTTGTACTTCAAACAGATGCCTTTATTCTTATTTTTTCTTATTGGTATTCTCAAGGTGCTTAGTACCCTGTCTACAGTTATTTATTTTGGCTTCTCTTTTTTATTTGTTACAGAGTTGATGTGACTGACTTCTTTTTGAAATCCAGCAGTGCTCTCAAGGATATTTCCCCCCCACTCCTGGCCTTGTGCAGGGCTGTTGAGTCCGTGTGTGCCACTGTTCTTGTCCCAGGGGGACCGAGTGACATTTGGAACCAAACCTGGGTCCTTGGGACCGAGCCCAGAACTGATCCTGTTCATGACCCACAAGGGATGAAACTGTTCTGCAAGCCCAGTTTGCAGAGCAGGAGCTTTGCAATAATCAGCAGTGAGCACAGGAATTCATTCCCCCGAAATGTTCTGGGAAGGTTCTGTGTGTGCCAGCCCTGCTTCCTCCCCAGTGTGCCCTCCTTTGTGCTCCTCTGCCTCAAGGCCAGGGCTGGCTTTGGCCCTGCCCTTGTCCAGGCAGGAGTGCCCGTGGGCAGTGGGTTTGTCAGCAGTGGGCACAGCTCCCAGGGGCTGTTCTGGCTTTGGCCCTGCCCTTGTCCAGGCAGGAGTGCCCGTGGGCAGTGGGTTTGTCAGCAGTGGGCACAGCTCCCAGGGGCTGTTCTGGCTTTGGCCCTGCCCTTGTCCAGGCAGGAGTGCCCGTGGGCAGTGGTTTGTCAGCAGTGGGCACAGCTCCCAGGGGCTGTTCTGGCTTTGGCCCTGCCCTTGTCCAGGCAGGAGTGCCCGTGGGCAGTGGTTTGTCAGCAGTGGGCACAGCTCCCAGGGGCTGTTCTGGCTGGGCACACGTTGGCACAGGGGTACTGCAGTCCCAAGGACTTGGCTTGGGGCTTTTCAGGAAGGGCCAGAAAGACTTTCTTTGGCCACTTTTACCATTCCTGAAAGTGAAATCTCTGCACTGAAACTTCTCTAAATAAACTGTCCATTTTTTTATTCCCCTGGAGTGAAGCTCCCAATTTTGGATGCCAGGGTGCTGCCAGCTTTATTTGCCCAGCTGGGAGCAGTGTCTGTACAGGTCCCCAGTGTCTCCTGTCCTTGTCCTTTCTCAGTTGGGAAGTGAGCTGCTCTCCTCCCCTCTGACTCTGCCCTGGTCCCCAGCACCTGCTGAAGTTCAAGAGAGCAGCAGCTTAGGCCAAAGGTGTTCCTGCCCTTTATCTGCTCCCCCTCCAGCCACGGCCCTGGCAGGGAGAGCCAGCTCTGAGCTCCCAAATCTGCAGTGCCCAGGCAGGTGACCCGGAGCAGCTGAGAGCTCTGGTGGGCTCACACTGTCAGCTTTGCTTCTCCATTGGCTTGGCTGGTTCCCGTTAGGAGAAGGTTTGTTTCCTCCACTGTGATAATTCAGGGAAATCCTGAGATATGATTTAAGAAAGAAAGTCATGAGCTATTGCAATAAATGTGAATCTGAGAGTGCCTAAAAGCTGTTGCTGAATTCCATTTCCAGGGACTGTCCTGGTGGGGATACTCCAGAATTGCAGCTTTGATGTTTCCAAAGGAGCCTGTGGTACTTCTTGTTTCCTGTGCTGGGCTTTCCTTGAACAGTGCCCAGGGAGGGGAGCAGCAACAGCTTCACTTGGAAGTGGACTCTGGTTTTTGAGAACATCCTAAGCTCAGTGTGGTTTTGGTATCACTCAGTACTTATTTTATTTGCCATTTGCCTTAAATTGTATACACCTTTGAAGTGCCAGCTGTGTTTTGAAGACATTCTTACAGTTGTTTCAAGTGAAACTTGGAATGCTACACATTTAGAAAGAGATGATTTTCCTGTGAATAAACTACTAAAACAAAGGGGGGGAGTGAGGAAAGCCAAGTTCAGGAGATAACCTTACCAACTGGTTTTGGAAGTTGTTTACCTAAATGGCCCAAAGTGGTTGGAGCTGCAGCACAAACGGGGGGGAGAAGGAGAGGTTTTGTATTTTGACAGTTCTTGAAGTTTTTTGCAGGGACTACTGCCAGGTTCTCTTTGAAGTCCAAAGCCCATTAGCATGGGGAAATGTGTGTTTGGCTTCAGAGATAGGAGGAGTGTGTATTTCCCTTGGAACTAGAGGAATGTTTCTGTGTCTTTGAATTTTAAATTGCACATGAAGCAGAAATATGTTTGTGTTTTACAGGTGATATTTCCATGAAAATAGAAATGTAAAAGGAGAAGATGCAAAAAACGAGCTCGAGAGTCAGAGACACATCCTCCTAGAGGTACAGGCAATGCTCTCACTTTATTCCAGAAATACACCCGTTATCAAGGGTCCTACAGGGTTCACACGCTCTGTTCTAACTCTCTATTGGTTACATTTACTTTCACACACTATATCTATAACTTCATTGGCTCTACTAGCCAAGGCACATTTCCAGGCCCCCCATCTTCTGGTTTCTCACACCCTGGCTAACAACCTCCTTCCTGGTTTTCCTCTCTGCAGCTTTCTGCTCTCTGCTGCTCCAGGCCCCCCCTGTGCTGCTGGAGCACACGGGTCCCTGCCGTCCAGCACGCAGGCTGCATTGTGCCAGCAGGCCTGATGCAGTGTATGTCCTGCAGCCTCGAAGAGTTTCTCAACTATTCCCCCTTTTTCTTTTGCACAATCCAGGCCTGACTGATGGTCTTTTGCTTGGTTCATCTCTTTGTTCTATGTGGTTCTTGAGAACTTTTATTTTGCCAATGAAACTTCATTTAACTCAGGGTTATGTGCCTCCCACTCTTTATCCAAAGGTGCTTATGCATCTGTAAGGTAATATGGTTTAGGCATTTGTGAGCAAAACCAGAATATATTAATAATCATATATTCATACACTCACATGCATACATTCACACAACTTTCATGCGTGATGGCCATCACTTCATGCTCTCACACAAACATACTTTTGAGCTGTATTTTACTGTGTTTTCTGGTTGTGAACTGAGAAATTATCATTCTTGTGTTTTGCCCTCATCTGAGTAAGATCTAATTATGCATTTCTTGTTTTTATGAAAGTATAGCTTGGAAAACATAAACATATTTCTGCTTCACGTTCAATTCAAAACCCAAATACGTACAAACATTCTTATAGTTTAAAGATAAATATATACTCATATTTTTAAAGCAAAACACGCACTTCTCTATGCAAATGGGCTTTTGGACTTCAAAGAGAACTTGTCAATAGTCACTACAAAAACTTCAAAAGCTCCTCTTCACCATGTTTAAAACAATTCTGGCTATTTAGGCAAGCAACCTCAAGTAACAGTCAGCAAGACCATTTCATGAACTTATCTTTCCTCACTCCCCCCCCTTTTTTTTTTTTGTACTGAAATTAAACTGTTAGGTTAGTTGTTGCATAAATAAAAAGCTTAGCTTTGTTGACTTTGAGCTAAGTGTCCCGTGCAAGGACAGGTCTTTATATGATTTGCCTGTGGCATGCTGTATCTCAGGGGTCTGTCTTAACATCATCTTCTTTTTCACTGTTTCTGTCAAATGTTTTTGGAGAGTTGTCAACTAATAGCAAAATGCCAGTTAATCTCCAGTTATACCAGATGGTTGTTTCAGGGCCGAAGTTCCCCTCTCTCAGCTCTTGCATCATCCAGTTAAGCACAAATACATTCCCCCCCATGGGCTGTGGTTGGACCAGGCCATTGTGGAGCAAGTGAAGCAGCAGATTGGTGAAAACCAAGGAAAACAACAGAGAATATCTACAACAAAGGACTAATAGTAAAAGGGTAGGCAATAATCTCTTTGTAACCATATCCATGTTTAGTGAAGAGCTCAGAATAGGCTCCAGCTGCTCCTGCTTCATTGGGTCAGCCAGGGGCACTTGCAGCTATGCCGTGGTTGCAGGTAATCCCCATCTCTCTGCAGTCAGCATACAGGGGGGCAGCATCCTACTGCTGAATGGAGATGTGATCTCCACGTTGGAATAGATGAACAGGAGTGTTTAATCTCACGGGGTCAGATTGC
Source organism: Pipra filicauda (assembly GCF_003945595.2). Lineage (NCBI taxonomy): Eukaryota > Metazoa > Chordata > Aves > Passeriformes > Pipridae > Pipra > Pipra filicauda. Next base: position 39,945 of record NW_024103695.1, read on the forward strand.
AGAATGAATCTGTGGAATTTCTGCAAAATAGAGCCTAGACTATTAAACAATTGTCACAAAAGAATTTCAAATTTCAGAATTTTTGTAACTTGACTGTACGAGAGGAATATAGGTTTTATAGTACGAAGTGGCTGGCTGTCAGTTACTAATAAAAGGCTGTGGTTGTTGTCCCGATTAATAGAAAAAATGAAAAAGCAACTAGAATAGTTTCCTTAATTTACTGTATTCTGCATCATCTTCCCAGCTTCTGGTCAAGCTCGCTGGAGCCACAGACTGGCTCCTCTATTCATGAGAATTACTAATGACAGATTGAGAATGAATACATTTTTATTTGTGACTCTTTTCATTAATTTTAATATTATCTCTAACTTTTTGTTTGTTTGTTTTTCCTTTAAATCTCTACTGTGGTATGTGACTCAGGTTTCAGTTTGCAGTGTTTCTCTTCTCCTCCCCCTATCCTGTAGGCAGGGAGATTCAAAGCGAGACGGGAGAGGGTTTTTAGATTTTTTGCCCTCCCTCCCACAAACTGTAAGGCAAAAATATTTCTTTCCCCAATCAGAAGATTGCAAAGTTGCAGCCTCTATAAAGCAGGAGGGTTCTACACCCCCCCTTTTTTTTTTTTTTCCCCGAGTTTGGCCAGAGGAGGTGTAATACTCAGTTGCTCGGCAACAAACGATCTCTATTGTGTGAGCCAGTAACACCTTATCTCTTTCTCTGCTAAGGCAAAGCTTTGCAAGAGGGCTTTTTATCCTTTTTGTCAAAACCTTGCTTGCTTTTTTTTGTTTGTTTTCTGTTTGTTTGTTTTTTGAATACGATGTTTTTTCAGAAGGGTTTTATAGGGGTAAAATACAGCTAAGAATAAGGCATTTCACTAAGATTTTCGTACAAATACTCATTTCCCGGAAAAACTCCCTAAAACTGTCTGCATACGAGCTTGCAGGTAAACGCAAGTCTTTGGGTTTAAGTTCTCTACAAGTGAGTAGAAGGACTAAAAAGAGAGATTTTGCTTTTAACAACCCCGTGAGCCCGCAGCGCCCCACCGGCCAGCCACCAGAGTCAGCAGGAGAGTGAACAGACCCCCGGAAAGCAGCCTTCCCGCCCGCTCCCCTTCTCCCCAAGAAGCGATGCTTTGCCCGGGTTGCTCCATCCCCGTTTCCCTCTGGGGCCGCTCCCGGTTTTCCTTGCCCCGCTCGGCCGGGCTGCTCTCCCGCCGGCTCTCGGGTGCTCCTGCTTTCCCCCCGCGGCGCTGCCTCGCCCTGCTCTGCTGCGCCTGAGGCTTCTCCGGCCAGAGCGGCTCCCTGGGCTTCGTCTGCACCGCGATCGTGCCCGGGGGGGCGGCGGCCACGGCTCGAATGCACCCGGTTCGGTTGGGGCAGTGTGTGCCGGGCCGCGCCGCGCTCCCCCTTCAGCAGGATGACTGCACGGCCGAGAAGGTTCGGAGTAGCAGCGAGGGTTTTCAAGTCCCAGAGTCTGTCTCCCAAAGCCCGCCGTTCCTCAAAGGCGAAAAGGAGAGGGGGCACTTTAAAGAAACCGTTTCCACAGGCCCGAGCAATAAGCTCGTCAAACACCTCAGCTACTGTTTCCCCTCGCTTAGCAAGGATAGCCAACAGCAGCTTTTTAGCTGCAGCAAACTCCGATTCCGTGCTTGCAGCAAATGCCAGGGGGAAGGTAGCGACCCTTCTCCCTCGGTTCGCGCCGACTGGCCCACGACCGAAACGCCTCTGTCCAGCTTCTCTCAGCCTCTCACGTCTCCCACCGCGTCCCACCGCACGGACATCAATGGGCTATCCGCATTCTTCTGCCCTTCCGCGCTTTTGATCACCTTTTCGGGCGCCAGATAAAAGGAGAAGATGCAAAAAACGAGCTCGAGAGTCAGAGACACATCCTCCTAGAGGTACAGGCAATGCTCTCACTTTATTCCAAAAATACACCCGTTATCAAGGGTCCTACAGGGTTCACACGCTCTGTTCTAACTCTCTATTGGTTACATTTACTTTCACACACTATATCTATAACTTCATTGGCTCTACTAGCCAAGGCACATTTCCAGGCCCCCCATCTTCTGGTTTCTCACACCCTGGCTAACAACCTCCTTCCTGGTTTTCCTCTCTGCAGCTTTCTGCTCTCTGCTGCTCCAGGCCCCCCATGTGCTGCTGGAGCACACGGGTCCCTGCCGTCCAGCACGCAGGCTGCATTGTGCCAGCAGGCCTGATGCAGTGTATGTCCTGCAGCCTCGAAGAGTTTCTCAACAGAAATGCAGCATTGGATCTTACTCCTCTGAGGGCAAAGCACCAGCCTGATCATTTCTCAGTCCCTCAAACCCAGTGCCACGAGCTCAGAGGGGTGTTTGGGTGCAAATGTGGTGAGTGGTGGTGGCCCCCGGGAGCTGTGACCAGCTGGAAATGGGGGGGTGTGTGCAGAGCTGGGCTGGATCCCTTGGGATTTGGCTCCCAGATCCCCCCCAGCCTTCAGGGAAACCAGAGGCCCCCGACCCCTGAGGGAAGGGAGTCCCGTCTGCAGAAGGGTTTTAGGGTGGGGAAAAGCTCTCCAGAACAAAGCCTGGCTTCCAAACACCTTCAGCAAAAGTCAAGGAGCACAAACCCTGAAGTCATCACGTTATGAAGTTTGGTTCAAACCTTTTGCTTCTCAGTCAGTTTTAATGAAGTGTTAAAAGGAGAACATAAATAAGGTTAATTGCTGATGGAGAATAATGGGAAGAAGTGGAGTGGTTTAAGTTCACTAACCATGTTTTCTATCAGTCCATGGTTATTTAATTGAGCATTGTTTGGAATTTTTCTTTTTGCATTCGTTCCTGTGTGCTTTTCTCTATCTAAGGGATGGTTGGAGGTCTTTGTGATTGGTTGGATGTTTTTAATGTCAGTGCTAGGTTGGGGTGGACAGTCACTGTAACAGGATTTAGAGTTTGGTGCACTTTATTCTGTGTGCCCTGTTTGATGTCTCGTGTTCAGCGAGGGCCTGGGCAGAGTTTGTGCCAAGCCTTTGTTTTCCAGTGAAAACCCAAAGGGGGAATTGCAGTCGCAGCTTTGCCCTTGAGCTGCAGCTGGAGCCTGGCCAAAGAACAGGGCAAACCTCCCTGGGGAAGGAAGGGGCAGCCAGAGAAGAGAAGCAGCTGCAGCCAGAAAGGGGGGTTTGGGGGGGAGAAGAGCTGCTGGGACCCAGCAAGGGGCTCTGGAGGGCTCGGGGGGCCCTGTAGGGGCTCGGGGGGCC